>NC_052163.1:67200821-67331585 GCF_902713615.1 Scyliorhinus canicula | reverse complement strand
CTCCGCGATCCACGCCGGCCGGTCTTCGCGATCCAAGCCGGCCGGTCTTCGCGATCCAAGCCGGCCGGTCTTCGCGATCCACGCCTGCCGGTCTTCGCGATCCACGCCGGCCGGCCTCCGCGATCCACGCCGGCCGGCCTCCGTGATCCACACCTGCCGGCCTCCGCGATCCACGCCTGCCGGTCTTCGCGATCCACGCCGGCCGGTCTTCGCGATCCACGCCGTCTGGCCTCCGTGATCCACGCCGGCTGGCCTCCGCGATCCACGCCGGCCGGCCTCCGCGACCCACACCGACCGGTCTTCGCGATCCACGCCGGCTGGCCTCCGCGATCCACGCCGGCCGGCCTGCGCGACCCACACCGACCGGTCTTTGCGACCCACGCCGGCCGGCCTCCGCGATCCACGCCGGCCGGCCTCCGCGATCCACGCCGGCCGGCCTCCGAGATCCACGCCGGCCGGCCTCCGCGATCCACGCCGGCCGGCCTCCGCGATCCACGCCGGCCGGCCTCCGCGATCCACGCCGGCCGGCCTCCGCGACCCACACCGACCGGTCTTTGCGATCTACGCCGGCCGGCCTCCGCGATCCACGCCGGCCGGCCTCCGCGATCCACGCCGGCCGGTCTTCGCGATCCACGCCGGCCGGCCTCCGCGACCCACGCCGGCCGGCCTCCGCGATCCACGCCTGCCGGTCTTCGCGATCCACGCCGGCCGGTCTTCGCGATCCACGCCTGCCGGTCTTCGCGATCCACGCCTGCCGGTCTTCGCGATCCACGCCGGCCGGCCTCCGCGACCCACACCGACCGGTCTTTGCGATCTACGCCGGCCGGCCTCCGCGATCCACGCCGGCCGGCCTCCGCGATCCACGCCGGCCGGTCTTCGCGATCCACGCCGGCCGGCCTCCGCGACCCACGCCGGCCGGCCTCCGCGATCCACGCCTGCCGGTCTTCGCGATCCACGCCGGCCGGTCTTCGCGATCCACGCCTGCCGGTCTTCGCGATCCACGCCTGCCGGTCTTCGCGATCCACGCCGGCCGGCATCCGCGATCCACGCCGTCCGGCCTCCGCGATCCACGCCGGCCGGCCTCTGCGATCCACGCCGGCCGGCCTCCGCGATCCACGCCGGCAGGCCTCCGCGATCCACGCCGGCCGGTCTTCGCGATCCAAGCCGGCCGGTCTTCGCGATCCAAGCCGGCCGGTCTTCGCGATCCACGCCTGCCGGTCTTCGCGATCCACGCCGGCCGGCCTCCGCGATCCACGCCGGCCGGCCTCCGTGATCCACACCTGCCGGCCTCCGCGATCCACGCCTGCCGGTCTTCGCGATCCACGCCGGCCGGTCTTCGCGATCCACGCCGTCTGGCCTCCGTGATCCACGCCGGCTGGCCTCCGCGATCCACGCCGGCCGGCCTCCGCGACCCACACCGACCGGTCTTCGCGATCCACGCCGGCTGGCCTCCGCGATCCACGCCGGCCGGCCTGCGCGACCCACACCGACCGGTCTTTGCGACCCACGCCGGCTGGCCTCCGCGATCCACACCGACTGGCCTCCGCGATCCACGCCTGCCGGTCTTCGCGATCCACGCCGGCCGGCCTGCGCGACCCACACCGACTGGCCTCCGCGATCCACGCCTGCCGGTCTTCGCGATCCACGCCGGCCGGCCTCCGCGATCCACGCCTGCCGGTCTTCGCGATCCACGCCGGCCGGTCTTCGCGATCCACGCCTGCCGGTCTTCGCGATCCACGCCGGCCGGCCTCCGCGATCCACGCCGGCCGGCCTCCGCGATCCACACCTGCCGGCCTCCGCGATCCACGCCTGCCGGTCTTCGCGATCCACGCCGGCCGGTCTTCGCGATCCACGCCGTCTGGCCTCCGCGATCCACGCCGGCCGGCCTCCGCGATCCACGCCGGCCGGCCTCCGCGATCCACGCCGGCCGGCCTCCGCGATCCACGCCGGCCGGCCTCCGCGACCCACACCGTCCGGTCTTCGCGATCCACGCTGGCTGGCCTCCGCGATCCACGCCGGCCGGCCTGCGCGACCCACACCGACCGGTCTTTGCGACCCACGCTGGCTGGCCTCCGCGATCCACGCCGGCCGGCCTCCGCGATCCATGCCGGCCGGCCTCCGCGATCCACGCCGGCCGGCCTCCGCGATCCACGCCGGCCGGTCTTCGCGATCCACGCCGGCCGGCCTCCGCGATCCACGCCGGCCGGCCTCCGCGATCCACGCCGGCCGGCCTCCGCGATCCACGCCGGCCGGCCTCCGCGATCCACGCCGGCCGGCCTCCGCGATCCACGCCGGCCGGCCTCCGCGATCCACGCCGGCCGGCCTCCGCGATCCACGCCGGCCGGCCTCCGCGATCCACGCCGGCCGGCCTCCGCGATCCACGCCGGCCGGCCTCCGCGATCCACGCAGGCCGGCCTCCGCGATCCACGCCGGCCGGCCTCCGCGATCCACGCCGGCTGGCCTGCGCGACCCACCATTTTCTCTTACCTTGTAATGTTTAGGTGAAATGTGGTGAACCTTCAATTTCTAGAGGATGAAAACATTTTCAGTTTCTGCATTTTTTTCCTGTAAAATTTTATCAGATAAAAACTCCCCATAACTTGTAAAAAAAAAAAGGCTGCGACTGTACAAAAAAAATGTGGCCGCACTGCGCATGCGTCCCGCACATTGGTGCGTATGTGCAAAACTGCGCATGCGCACCAATGATCGGGCTTGCATGCACAGTGCAGCCGCATTATTTTTTAGATGTTCATGGTCATTTTGAAGGCCACTTGCAGCCGGCATAATTAAAAGGTGGCTGCTGCGGCTGTTGTATTTGTGCGATTGGGAGCGCCGCAACGACGGCTTTGCGACCCTCCCGATACCCACCCGTGTGTCGCGCCTCCGACTTTCACAATGCCTGGTGTAAGTTGTCAGTATTTACAGTAGACGATGCGATCAAGCTTGCCAGACATCCCAAGGAAACCTATTGAATCAGGAACAAGGACTCACCAAAATTTGCGTAAGTGAGGATGGCGATAATAGGAAAATAATGACACTGAAAAATGACAGATCTCAGGGACCAGAAGTCTTCCAGGGTTTTAAAGATGCACTAATTATAATCTTCCAAAATTCTTTTGATTCAGGAACTGTTCCTTTAGATTGGAAAATTACACATGTCACTCTGCTATTTACGAAAGGTGAGAGAGGGAAACAGTGAGTTTCAGAAGACAACTCTTTTGGGGATTAGTAGGATGTATCATTAAGGTTTGAGTGAATGGAAAGCCTTAAATGTTCAACTGATCAGAGAGAAAGGGTAGGTTGTGCCTTACAAACATAGAACATAGAACAGTACAGCACAGAACAGGCCCTTTGGCCCTCGATGTTGTGCCGAGCAATGATCACCCTACTCAAACTCACGTATCCACCCTATTCCGGTAACCCAACAACTCCCCCTTAACCTTACTATTTAGGACACTACGGGCAATTTAGCATGGCCAATCCACCTAACCCGCACATCTTTGGACTGTGGGAGGAAACCGGAGCACCCGGAGGAAACCCACGCACACACGGGGAGGACGTGCAGACTCCGCACAGACAGTGACCCAGCCGGGAACCGAACCTGGGACCCTGGAGCTGTGAAGCATTGATGCTAACCACCATGCTACTGTGCTGCCCCCACCTGATTGATTGAAGTAAAAGTAAAGTCTCCACAGTCCCAGATGACCATAGACTGCTTTTCCTTTTGAGGGGGAGAGCTGACTGGCACCGATTTAACCTGAGGATCACTACACCTCGGGCAAGGGGCAAGATTGAGAAGGCGGGGCCTTCATGATTAACCTCAGCCGGTACAGGAATTGAATTTACGCTGTTGGCATCACTGTTCAATTCACCAAGGCAGGTGACTGTGGTGTTTGCACGTTCTCCCCATGTCTGCGTGGGTTTCCTCCGGGTGTTCCATTTCCTCCCACAGTGCAAAAATGTGCGGGTTAGGTGGATTGGTCGTGCTAAATTGTCCTTCGTGTCCAAAGATGTGCAGATTAGGGAGGTTGTAGGGATAGGGCGGGGTGTGGGCCTGGGTAGATTGCTTTTTCAGAGGGTCAATGCAGGCTAAATGGGCCGAATGGCCTCCTTCAGCACTGTAGGAATCTTATGATTCACTCTGCATTACAAACCAGCTGTCCAGGCAACTGAACTAAACTGGTAATGGACAGGGGAATAGCTATGGATGTTTTTTACATTTCCTAAAGGCATCTTAGTTAGGCCGCACTTGGAATATAGTGTTCAATTCTGGTCGCCACATTATCAGAAAGGTGTGGAGGATTTGGAGAGGGTACAGAAAACATTTACCAGGAAGCTGTCTGGCATGGAGGGCATTAGCTATGAGGAGAAGTTGGAGAAATTTGGTTTGTTCTCACTGGAACGACGGAGGTTGAGGGGCAACCTGATAGAAGTCGACAAGATTATGAGGGGCATGGACAGAGTGGATAGTCTTTTCCCAGGGTGGAAGAGTCAATTAATAGTGGGCATGGGTTTAAGATGCGAGGGGCAAGGTTTAAAGGAGATGTACGAGGCAAGTTTTTTTTACACAGAGGGTGGTGGGAGCCTGGAACTCGCTGCCGGAGGAGGTGGTGGAAGCAGGGACGATAGTGGCGTTTAAGGGGCGTCTTGACAAATCCATGAATAGGATGGGAATAGAGAGATATGGTCCCTGTAAGGGTTTTAATTCAGACGGGCAGAATGGTCGGTGCAGGCTTGGAGGGCCGAAGGGCCTGTTTCAGTGCTGTAGTTTTCTCTGTAGGAAGTCTTACAACACCAGGTTAAAGTCCAACAGTTTGTTTCAAATCACTAGCTTTCGGAGCACTGCTCCTTCCTCAGGTGAACCTCCGTCGTTCACCTTGATAGGATGCAGAGCTGGGCCGAAAAATGGCAGATGGAGTTAAATCCTGATAAGTGCGAGGTGATTCATTTTGGTAGGACAAATCTGAATGAGGATTACAGCGTCAACGGCAGGGTTCTGAGGAATGTGGAGGAACAGAGAGATCTTGGTCTTCATGTCCACAGATCTCTGAAGATTGCCACTCAAGTGGATAGAGCCGTGAAGAAGTCCTATATTGTGTTAGCATTTATTGACAGGGGGCTTGAGTTTAAGAGCCGTGGGGATATGCTGCAACTGTACAGGACCCTGGTGAGACCCCATTTGGAGTGTTGTGTGCGGTTCTGGTCACCTCATTATAGGAAGGATGTGGAAGCACAGGAAAGGGTGAAGGAGATCTACCCAGGATGCTGCCTGGTTTGCAGGATAGGTCTTATGAGGAAAGGTTGAGGGAGCTAGGGCTTTTCTCTTTGGAGCGAAGGAGGGTGAGAGGCGACTTAATAGAGGTTTAGAAGATGATAGAGTGGACGTTCAGAGACTATTTCCTCGGGTGGATGTAGCTGTTACAAGGGGGCATAACTATAAGGTTTGGGGTGGGAGATATAGGAGGGATGTCCCAGGTAGGTTCTTTACTCAGAGAGTGGTTAGGGTGGTGAATGGACTGCCTGCTGTGATAATGGAGTTGGACACTTTAGGAACTTTCAAGCGGTTATTCAACTCTCGAAAATGCATGATGAGCAAACTCCAACAATTGTAGACCCCATCACTCCCTCTCCTCAGAGCAAATTTCACCGTTTCTTTTTTAACATTTAGAGTACCCAATTCATTTTTTCCATTTAAGGGGCAATTTCGCTTGGCCAATTTACCTAGCCGACGCATCTTTGGGTTGTGGGGGTGAAACCCACGCAACACGGGGAGAATGTGCAAACTCCACACGGTCAGTGATCCAGAGCCGGGATCGAACCTGGGACCTTGGCACCGTGAGGCAGCAGTGCTAACCACTGTGCCTCCATGCTGCCCCTATTTCACCTTTTCCAGGAACAGAAACGCCTCGCCACACTGAGGCACAAGGTGGAGAAGCTGACCTCCACCCCAACAAGACTTGCCTACGAGCAATCAAAGAACATTACAGCACAGAACAGGCCCTTCGGCCCTCCAAACTTGTACAGGTCATGATACTAACCTTTGCCAAATTATCAAGGTGAAGGCTAAAACATCTGCCCCACACTCGCCTGCAGCTCCGGCCGATCCGACACCCCGAATATGGCTTCTGGTGACTGGGCTCCCCATCTGAAACCTCATCCTCTTGTTCACCAAGTTCGTCACACCTACGAACCCTACTACTGAACCCCGAACAAAATGCCTGACTCACCCAACCCTTCCTAAGCCTCACCTGATCCTTCACCTTCAAATGGGTCTCCTGCACATTAGCTTTCAAACTCTTCAGGTGCCCGAAAACTCTTGCTTTCTTCACCGGTCCCCCTAGCCCCATACGTTCCACATCACTATCCTGACTGAGGTTCTCTCATCCCCCCCCCCCCCAACATGCCGAAAACCCACCTCCCTTAAACCACGAAACAATACAGAACTGCACCCATAAGGAAAAATAAACAAAACCCAAAGCACATGTAAACCCCCCTCCATTTGTCACTCTCAACTTCACAGGTTAGATTTGATTTGATTTATTGTCACATGAACTGAAGTACAGTGAAAAGTATTTTTCTGCGGCCGAGGGAATGTACACAGTACGTACATAGTAGACAAAAAGAACAGTAATCAGAGTGCATTTACAAATGGTACATCAACAAACAGTGATTAGTTACGGTGTGGAACAAGGGGCCAAACAAAGCAAATACATGAGCAAGAGCAGCATAGGGCATCCTGAATAGGGTTCTTCCAGGGAACAGATCAGTCCGAGGGGGAGTCGTTGAGTCTTGTAGCTGTGGGGAAGAAGCTGTTCCTATGTCTGGATATCTGGGTCTTCAGACTTCAGTACCTTCTGCCTGATGGAAGGGTCTGGAAGAAGGCAATTCCTGGGTGGGTGGGGTCTCTGATAATGCTGTCTGCCTTCCTGAGGCAGCGGGAGGTGTATACAGAATCAATGTGGGGGTGGCAAGCTTGTGTGATTCGTTGGACTGAGTTCACCACACTGCAGTTTCTTGCGATCTTGGACCGAGCAGTTGCCATACCAGGCTGTGATGCAGCTGGATAGGATGCTCTCTATCGCACATCTGCAGAAGTTTGTGAGTCGAGAATATGCCAAATTTCTTTAGCTTCCGTAGGAAGTAGAGATGTTGTTGGGCTTTCTTGACTGTTGCATCAACGTGAGTGGACCAAGACAGACTGTTGGTGATGGTGACCCCCAGGAACTTAAAGCTATCGATCATCTCTACTTCGGAGCCATTGATACAGACGGGAGTGTGTGTCGTGCTGCACTTCCTGAAGTTGATGATCAGGCTCTGATTGCTCGCCCTGGGACTTCGCTTTCCGCAAATTCACGTTCAAGAAGGCAGCTCTTACCTCTGAGGCTGTAATAATGAGCATGGTTATGTCCAGGGCTGTTAGGGCGGGTGGCATTAATGCATTAGCTGACTGCTCAAAGCGGGCATAGAACTTGTTCAGATCATAGGGTAGGGATGCTCCAGCCCCAGATATTCCGCCTGGCCTTGCTTTTGTAGCCTGTGATCTTGTGTAGGCCCTGCCATACTGAACACCCTTATTGTCTTCTTTGGTACACAGTCTTCGACACACTCACTGATGAAGTCTCTGATGGTGTTTGCATACTCGTCCAGGTTAGCTGCCGTAGCCTTGAATATGGACCAGTCCACAGACTCCAAGCAATCGCAGAGAGTATCCTCTGATGGCTCGGACCAGCACTGCACGATTGTCTTTACTGGTTCAGCACGCTTGAGTTGCTGTTTGTAAGCCGGAAGTAGGCATACTGACTTGTGGTCGGATTTGCCAAAGTGTGGTTGGGGAATGGAGCGGTAGGCACCTTTGATGCTTGTGTCGCAGTGGTCCAGGGTGGTTGCACCATTGGTGGGGCAGGAGATATGTTGATGGAGTTTGGGTGGAACCTTCCTGAGGTTGGCCTGGTTGAAGTCTCCAGCTACGATTATCAGGGCTTCGGGATGATTTGTTTCTTGGTGTTGATGGTGGAATGTAGTTCGTCAAGTGCTTCCTTCACTTCTGCCTGGGGTGGGATGTAGACTGCTGTGATGAGTACAGAGGTGAATTCACATGGGAGGTAGAAGGGGTGACACTTAACCGTTAGGTATTCTAGATCTGGGGAGCAGTGGCACGCTGGGGACACCACAGTCTTCCAGACTCCACCGACATCACCACGGTCAGAATTTCCACCGTGAGTGGAGCGATCCCACCTGCCGACCCAGCCTTGCCATCTTTCTTCCTGCAGGACTCACAGCCTCACTTGACTTTCGCTCACCCTCTTCTCTCTAGCACCCTTCTTCTGCGGCTTCGACATTTCTCATCTTCCTTATGACTTCCCACATCAACTCATCCACAAAGTATCCCTGGCATAAAAGTCCAAAAACCAGAGACTCTAGCAGGAGCCACCTAACGTGCAACCTCAACCGACATGCAGCCCCTGAGAGTCATAGAATCTTTTTATTTACAGTGCAGAAGAAGGCCATTCGGCCTATCGAGTCTGCATCAGCTCTTGGAAAGAGCACCCTCCTTCAGCCCACACTTCCACCTTCTCCCAATAACCCCACCTAATCTTTTTGGACACTAAGGAAGGGCAATTTAGCATGGCCACTCCACCTAACCTGCACATCTTTGGACTGTGGTAGGAAACCGGAGCACCCGGAGTAAACCCATGCAGACATGGGGAGAACATGCAAACTCCACACAGACAGTGACTCAAGCCCGGAATTGAACCTTGGACCCAGGAGCTGTGAAGCAACATTGCCAACTACTGTGCTATCGTGCCGTCCTGAGTCACTAGATCAGTTCATTTTAAATGAAAGATTGACCGATTTCTAGTGAACCAAAGGTATTAATGGATATTGGGAAAAGGTGGAATTATGTTGCAGATCAGACATGATCGTTAAATGGCACAACAGGAGCTTGATAGTCCATTTAGTTTTGAATTGCCATGGAGATGTTGTTCTCTGAATTAAACACTGTAGGTCAATAGTTTTGTACTTTAGCGATGTCCCTGAAGTTCAAACTCTTCAGTTGTGTGGAGAATGCAATTGGCTTTAAATTAAAGCCATATCCTAACTTGCACCAAGTCCTGTTCACCCACCCTGTACTCACCGACCTACACTGGCTTCTCATTTTGTTTTTAAATCCCTCCATGGTCTCTGCCTTCCCTGTATCTGTGCCTTCCCTGTGTTCATTCAATTCTGAACTCTGGCACAATCCTGATTTCCATCTTGGTTGCTGTACCTTCAGCTTCCTTGGCTCTAAACTCTGGAATTTCTTCCCTGAACTTCACCCTCCCTAAACTTCACCATTTCTCCACATTCCTGTCATTTATTTAGATGATTCTTAAAATCTCTCTCTTTGACCATGCCCTAATATCACCTGATAAACCTCAATGCTCCTGTGAAACACCGTGTTAAGTTTTATTCTGTTAAAGGTGCAATTGTTGTTGAGTAGTTCACTGTGTGTTGGGTGTGTACATGTTTGTATTTGTACATATCGGAGTGGTGTGGTTGTGTGTCAGTGTGGTATGGTGTGTGTATCTATGTGTTGTAGCTGTAACCCTTGTTTCTTACATTTTGCAGCCAGTGGAGGCCACCGATGATGCATTTTGGGATCAGTTCTGGGCAGACACAGCTACATCCATCCAGGACGTGTTCACCTTGGTGCCAGCGGCTGAGATCCGAGCAGTTAGGGAGGAGTCACCTTCCAACCTAGCCACCCTGTGTTACAAGGTATAACGACCATCTGTCCTCCTCTCTGAACTTTGAGTTCAATAACTTGAGGCATGTTTATCAGGAGCATTGGAATATTTCACATTTCGAGGCCTTAGTGTTGGCATCTGAGGTGACGTATACCATGGGTTAGATACTGAGTAAAGCTCCCTCTACACTGTCCCCATCAAACAATCCCAGGACAGGTACAGCACAGGATTAGATACTGAGTAAAGCTCCCTCTACGCTGTTCCAATCAAACACTGCCCGGGCAGGTACGTCACAGGGTTAGATACAGAGTAAAGCTCCCTCTACGCCATCCCACTGCTAATATACGCAGGGACCCAAGAATTCTGTTGTGTACAAGCAGCAAACCCAACCAAATTCTAGGGCTTCTGTCAGTAATCCATTTTGGATTTAGAGAAACCTCAATATAAGTATAGTGAAATATGCATTTAAACTATTGTACAAAATAAATTCTTTATTTAAAAAGATTGTGTATTTTAAATCAATTAAATGAAGCTGCTGTACTCAGTTACATGAAATTGACAATGAGGATGGCACCTTGATGCTAATTGGCTGAAAGGTTTTGTTGAGTAGATAACTAAAACCTGGTGCATTCTATGTCATTCTGAATGAGAATGATGCAGATGCCAATCTTCCAATACGCATTGTTTGGCAGTTCATTACTGTCTCTTTCTATCACTGATCCTGGAAGTATTTGGATGTGATCAATTAAGAACACTTGACACCAACTTAAAATGTATTTGCTGAGCTGCCTTTTCCTTTTTAATAATGTTTTTTTTAAATTTAGAGTACCCAATTCATTTTTCCAATTAAGGGGCAATTTAGCGTGGCCAATCCCCCTACCCTGTACATTGTTTTTGAGTTATGGGGGCGAAACCCACGCAAACACGGGGGAGAATGTGCAAACTCCACACGGACAGTGACCCAGAGCCGGGATTGAACCTGGGACCTCGGCGCCGTGAGGCAGCAGGGCTAACCCACTGCATCACCGTGCTGCCCTTGCCTTTTCCTTTTGATGGACTAATACCACCGGCTCTCTCAGACTGGCCTATTAGCTGAGTTTAGAATTATTCCTCTGTATTGACGGTCATTATTTTCAGAAGTAAAAGAATTAGAGCACACTGACTCCACAAGGTACGATCTGAGCCGGCAAAATGTGTATCCCACAATATTTGGCACACACTCAACATCCCCCACCCCTGAGCCCACTCACTCCCCCCATGCTGCCTGCTACCAGACAAGTCGACCCGCTCTCTCAGTTTCCCTGTGGGCCAGTGGTGTGTTTCTATAATTTTGCCCCTTGCCCAATGCTGTGTGCACATTAGTGACTGACTCTGATTTGCCGTATAGATGGGGACGCTGCAGGTGTCATTGCAAACAGTGCAATCATAAACTGAATGGGAATAAGAACCGGGTGCCCCCCGGGCACTGATTGTTGTGGCTTTTTGACGAATGTTGTTTGACTCATTCTCCAATATTTCACTAGAATGACCAGCAAAAGCCAATGTGGCAGTTTGGCTCAGTTATTATTACTCTATTATGTAATCGAGACAATTGCTCTAGTGCAGCAGCGAGTGGATCTTGCTCTGTTGGTGGTGCCATTATTTGCATCAGACGATAATATATCTGCCTATTAGGTGAGTATTTGAGATCCCATGTCACGTTGGAAGATATTGTTCCCATGTCCTGGCTAACTTTCCTCCCTCAATGAAAGCCTCTTAAAAACGGGATCTAGTCATTAATATTTGTGACACTTAGGGGTGGCAGGAGAGATTGATAAGTTGCGATATAAATGTAAGCTCCATCTTTTCTTGACAATAGGAGATTGACAATTTTCCACTTACTCAGCTCCCTGTAGATTTGGCAGATATTTTGAGGGTGTGTGGGGGGAAAAGCCTCGAGTGGGACAGTCACCTCATGCACAGCTACTGACATCTACTACACCATCTTCGAAATATCTCAAGTCAACCTGACAGCCAGAGGAAAGTGCCCTGACTTCCTTTTCTCTTGTGTAGTTACTTTCAATCCGTGTGAATGACACCATCTGTAAGATGAAGATTTGAGTACTTTCTGCTGATTTGCATTGTCCACACCCCAATTGCCCTTGACTGTGGCGGGCATTGAGGAGATTATTTTAATGTCATCAATTTCTGTTCATCACTCGTGCAATTGAACAGGATAGAAGGAGACCCTTCTTCCCATCAAGTCACTGCCTGCTGTGTGGAAGCTATCCAATAAGTCCCCCTCACCTGCTCTTTCCTCTTAGTCCTGCAAATTTTGCCCCTTCCAATAGTACAATTTCCTTTTGAAATTTACCATTGAACCTGCTACCACTGCCTCCTCAGGCAGCGAATGGATGGGTGGAGTTTCCTCTTAGCCCATGTAATTTTGCAAATTTTTAAAATACCTGTGTCCTCTGGTTGCTGCCAGTGAAAACAGTTTCTCTGTATTTATCAAAACCCCTCATGATTTTTAACCCCTCTCTCCCCATAGTTTTCTCTGCTCTTAAAGAGGACGATCCCAATTTCACTCGTCTCTGTGTCGTTGAGGTTTCCTATCTCTGGTCATTCTGCTCTGTATTCTGTCTACTCTTACTGTTCTTTGCCCATGTTTTTTTGCTGCTCTTGTTATTTGCTCTATTTGTGGTTACCTCTCTCTCTGGCGACAGTTGTGTGGTTTGGGGAAACCTCATACTCACTAAGAGGAAGTATAGCTTGAGTGTTTCCTTCCTCGGTAACACTGCTGGCCTCCGCTTCCACAGATACAGACATTGTAGTTCTCAGAGCATTACACAGGCTATTCGCTGTTATCTGGTTTCCTTTAAATCAGAGATTTTCAAACTTTTTTTCGGGGGACCCATTTTTACCAACTGGCCGACCTTCACGACCCACGCCGGCCGACCTTCGCAACCCATGCCGGCTGCCCTTCGCGACCCACGCCGGCCGCCCTTCGGGACCCACGCCAGCCGACCTTCGCGACCCACGCCGGCTGCCCTTTGGGACCCACGCTGGCTGCCCTTTGGGACCCACGCCGGCTGCCCTTTGGGACCCACGCCGGCTGCCCTTTGGGACCCACGCCGGCTGCCCTTTGGGACCCACGCCGGCTGCCCTTTGGGACCCACGCCGGCTGCCCTTTGGGACCCACGCCGGCCGACCTTCGTGACCCACGCCGGCCGACCTTCGCGGCCCACGCCGGCCGACCTTCGCGACCCACGCCGGCCGACCTTCGCGACCCACGCCGGCCGACCTTCGCGACCCACGCCGGCCGACCTTCGCGACCCACGCCGGCCGACCTTCGCGACCCACCATTTTCTCTTACCTTGTTTGCGGCTGACAAAATGGAGGAACCGCAATCGTGGCCAAAGCACGTGTTAGCAACATTCTGGGGCCGTGACCTGCTCTCTGCCTAACTCAGGCAGGAAGATTACATAGAATTTAAAAATAAATCTTCTGCGTCTCCGATTGCGCAAATTTACGGTCACAGCAGCTTTTATATTCAATTTTTATTTATTCTTTGCAAATAGTAACAATGTTGTTGCATGGCACATTTAATCAAAAAGACCAAAGCCCATGTCATTGTCAGACTCTTCAGATTCTTCCTGTTTCTTCTCTTCCTTTTTCTCTTCAGCAGCAACAGGGGCAGAGGTGGAAACAAATGCTGCAGCAGCTGGGGCACGATGACCAGCACCAACATTGCAGATCAGACTATTGACAAATTTAGGACAGCAGGGTAGCATGGTGGTTAGCATACATGCTTCACAGCTCCAGGGTCCCAGGTTCGATTCCCGGCTGGGTCACTGTCTGTGTGGAGTCTGCACGTCCTCCCCCTGTGTGCGTGGGTTTCCTACGGGTGCTCCGGTTTCCTCCCACAGTCCAAAGATGTGCGGGTTAGGTGGATTGGCCATGCTAAATTGCCTGTAGTGTCCTAATAAAAGTAAGGTTGGGGGGGGGGGGGGGGGGGGGGGGGGGGGGGGGGGGGGGGGGGGGGGGGGGGGGGGGGGGGGGGGGGGGGTTGTTGGGGTTACGGGTATAGGGTGGATACGTGGGTTTGAGTAGGGTGATCATGGCTCGGCACAACATTGAGGGCCGAAGGGCCTGTTCTGTGCTGTACTGTTCTATGTTCTATGTATAATATTAGCCAATGTCTTGGCAAACAGGCTAGTCCAGAAAGGTTCAATGGTCACAGCAGCATTGAGTTTGTCTTCAGTGACAGTGATCTCGTCGTGCAGGATGAGCGCGCTGTAGATACAGGCGAGTTCTGAGATGGTAGCCATGGTGCTGGATCTCTGCGGGTGGGTCCGATGGTGCTAGTTGCCATGGGGAAACTCCGCCTTCGCTTCGTTCAGAAGAACCAAGTGCTTCCAAACCGGCAGAGTGAGCAGCAGACGGCTTTTAACTATGCCGGCTGCGGCACAACGATGAGCGGGCATGCACGCGCAATGTGGCCGCATTTTTTTTATATGGTAAAAAGGCCGCTCGCAGCCGGCATAGTTAAAAACCGGCAGCTGAGGCTGTTGTGCGCGAATTTGTACTATCGGGAGAGCCGCGATGGACGGCTCCGAGACCCTCCCCGAAACCCGCCCAAGACCCACCCGCGGGTCACGCCCCCGACTTTGAAGATCATTGCTTTAAATACACCAGTGATGAGCCGAGGTATGGAATGGTTCTTTTTTTTTAAAATGTTTTTATTCTCCATTTTCACATTTTCCTTTAAAATTTATACCCCACCCACAGACAGTAAACGGTAACAAACACAAAACCAATCCCCTCAACAATAACAACGTTCCCATCCTCCCACCACCCCAAACAACGGCCCACCTGTCAATATATGCATCCAATAAAACAAACCCTCCCACGGTGGAAACAAAGAACAAAGGAGAAAAAGAAAAAGGGAGTCCGGGACCGCCCATGGTCACCATTAACCTATAGAGTCCACTCTCCCCCCCCCCCACCTCACCCCACACACACACACACACACACACACACACACACTCAACGCCATCCAACCTCTGAAAGAGTACCGTACATGATACCCAAGAGTTGTAAACACCACCCCCCCCTCCAACTCCTCCCCTCCACTGGCTCTTGTAAAACTCCTCCCCCCAACCTCTGTTCCTTTCCCCCAACTTTCCACCCCGTCTAGACCCCTCAGACCCTGTTCTGCCCGGCTCTGATGGCCGCAGCCCCTCCCCCCCACCTCACTCCCGTTCACTGGCCGGCTTAAACCGGCCAGCGCAGAGGCCCCGCCTGGGTCCCTTTCCCCCTTGCCCGGCCCTAGGAAAGCCCAGAAATCCCCTTTTAGCACACACACCCTGCATATCCACCTACACCCAAAGAGCCCTCACTTCGAGTGAAAGTCTCATCACTTCCCTTGTCCAAAAACATACAGCATTGGCTCCTTTAGCCCATACACCTGCACGCAGTGAAACAAAAAAGAAGAAAATACAGTCATGAGGTTACATCGGCACATGACCATTTCTCAGTTCTGCCGCAGTCCTTCTGCCTTCGAAAACTCCTCCGCTGCTTCCGCCGTTCCAAAATAAAAGGCCTTGAGCTTGTAAGTTACTCTCCGCTTCGCTGGATATACATTGCCGCACTGCACCTTGCTAATGTACAGTGCCCTCTTCACCTGGTTGAAGGCAGCCCGCCTCCTCGCCAGCTCCACCATAAAGTCCTGGTATACACGTATACCAGCTCAAGCCCACTGCACCACCCGCTTCTGCTTGGCCCAGCACAGGACCTTCTCCTTCACACTGTACCTACGGAAGCACACAGTCACTACCCTTGGCGGCTCACTCGCCTTTGGTACAGGCCTCCTCGACTGATGAGCCCGATCCAGTTAATTTTGGGAGGGATCCTCCCCCTCCCCCAATAGTTTCGCCAGCATCGCAGCAAAATACTCAGTCGTCCTAGGCCCTTCACCTCCTTCGGGCAGCCCCACAATCCTCAAATTCTGTCGCCTGGATCTGTTTTCCAGGTCTTCCATTTTTCCTCGCAGATCCTTGTTAATCTCCATCACCGTCTGCATCTCCTTCCCCATCGAGGTAAGTTGATCACTGTGCTGCAGTAATGTCTCCCCCACTTCCTTCAGCGTCTCCCCTTGCTCCCGCACCTCCGTCACTGCGCTTGCCACCGCCGTCCTCACCGGCGTAATCGCCTCCTCCACCAGCACTTTCAAAACCTCCCTCATCTCCTTCCTCATTGTCTCCATGTATTTTGTAAACTGCCTTTCGAATTCTGCAGCCATTACCGTAGTCATTTCTTCAGCCGTAAGCAATGCGGCCTACCCGGTGCTCCAGCCTCCATTTTCCTTGGTGACCGCACGGTGACCTTTCTACTCCCCGACGGACCTTCAGCTGTTTTTTTTACAGCCGTTTTTTTGCTCGACGTTTTCCTTTACTGTGCTTTCACTGTGCCTCCGCTGTGCCTTCTCCTTGCTTTTGCTGCCTCCGTGGACCCTGGGACCGGGCTTAAAGCCCCGAAAATGCCGTTCCTGAACGGGAGCCCTCCATTGTGTGGCTGCCTCCCGCCTGCCGTCACCGGAAGTCGTGGATTGGTTCTTTTGTTGGGTTTGTATATCCAGAAGCCTGCACGCATCCACAATGTTCAAATTCTACTATGTCAGTTTAAGTTTGGTTTAAAAAGAAAATTGTGAAATATAAAACTCTTTTTTGTGAAAGTGACTGTCAAGCTGTTGGATTGGTGTAAATTCCCAGTTGTTTCTTGGATTTCCTATTGAGGAGGAAAGCTGACATTCCCGTCCACTCGGGTCTATATGTAACTCCTGTTCAAGACCAATGTGCCATCTGAAGTAGACTAGCAAGTCACTGAGTGTATCAAGTCGCTAACAGCAATTCAAGGGAAAGACCCATCACCACCATTTTGGGACAATTACGGTTGGATATTTCTTCAAATTAAATTTGTTTTTCCAATTAAGGGGCAAATTGGTGTGGCCAATCCACTTACCCTGCCCATCTATGGGTTGTGGGGGAGAGACCGACTCAGACACAGGGATGACGGTGGGTATGAAATGTTTCCTTCACCACCAAATGAATACCAGGAATAGTGCCCACCAGTACTATCCCCCATTGTTATAGTGACAGACCATAATCCACCAATACTCTACCCCACTGTTATACAGTGACAGACCTGTACCCACCAGTACTGTACCCCTGTGTTCTCCGGTGACAGACTTGTATCCATCATACTGTATCCCAGACCTGTAGTGACAGACCTGTACCACCAGTATTGTACCCCAGTGTTATTCAGTGACAGACCTGTATCCACCAATACTCTACCCCAGTGTTATACAGTGACAGAGCTGTCCTCATCATTACCGTACCACAATGTTATACAGTGATGGACCATTACTCACCAGTACTGTATCCCCAGTGCTGTACAGTTACAGGCCTATCCCCAGAAGTACTGTTCTCCAGTGTGATATGGTGTCAGACCTGTCCACCAGTATTCTATCCCAGTGTTATACAGAGACAGGCCTGTATCCCAGAAGTGGCAGACCTGTTTCCACCAGTACTGTTCTCCAGTGTTATACAGTGACCGACCTGTCCCCACCAGTACTGTTCTCCAGTGTTATACAGTGACAGACCTGTCCCAACCAGTACTGTACCCCAGCGTTATACAGTTACAGACCTGTCCCCACCAGTACTGTAACCGTGTTATATGGTGCCAGACCTGTCTCACCAGTACTGTACCACAGTGTTATATAGTGACAGAATTGCATTCCCCTGATACAGTACCCCAGTGTTTTTAAGTGATTGACCTGTACCCAATAATGTGAAACCCCAGTTTGTATGTCATTTATATTTATATTAATAATCGATATTTTGTTGCACATGCAGGCTGTCGAGAAGTTGGTCCAAGGAGCAGAGTCAGGCTGCACGAACGACAAGGACAAGCAGATCATTATCAACTGTACTCAGCTACTCACCCGCATCTTGCCATATATATTTGAGGATCCAGATTGGAGAGGATTTTTTTGGTCTACAGTCCCAGGAGCAGGACGCGGTGGGGTAGGTCTTCACGAGGCCCTTTCCTCAGGCTGTTGTGTGATCTGAGTCTGTCATCTGATAATAGGTTAGATTGATGCTGTTATTTCGGCCATTCATCATTACCGACGGCAACCTCCATTATACATGCACAGTACTTCAACTAAACATCACAGGATGTGAGGGAATAGACATTGAAGCACGGAGAGCTTAGGAGGAGTAGAATGAAAGCTTGTAGATGAAGAAAGGTTTTGGTAAGGTCTGGGACCAATGTGGGTGATGACCTTATCTATATTTGGTGAGGCGGAAGCCCACCACTGTGAACAGGATTGACTTCCCCTGATCATGGTAACCAGAATCGATCCCTCCTCCCATTATTCGTCCATCGTGACTGGAATCGATCCCTTTTCCCGCTACTCATCCAGTGTGGTAACACACAAGGTGCAGGCAGAGAAATGGGTGACCACCAGAAAGAGCAGGCAGTCAGTGCAGGAATCCCCTGTGGCTGTCCCCCTCTAGAACAGGTATACCCCTTTGGATACTGTCGGGGGGGATAGCCTATCAGGGGAAAACAGCAGCAGCCAGAGCAGTGGCACCACGGCTGGCTCTGATTTTCAGAAGGGAGGGTCAAAGCGCAGAAGAGCAATAGTCATAGGGGACTCTATAGTCAGGGGCACAGATAGGCGCTTCTGTGGATGTGAAAGAGACTCCAGGATGGTATGTTGCCTCCCTGGTGCCAGGGTCCAGGATGTCTCCGAATGGGTAGCGGGCATCCTGAAGGGGGAGGGCAAACAGGCAGAGGTCTTTGTACATATTGGTACTAACGACATAGGCAGAAAGGGACACATGAGGTCCTGCAGCAGGAGTTCAGGGAGCTAGGCAGAAAGTTAACAGACAGGACCTCTAGGGTTGTAATCTCGGGATTACTCCCTGTGCCACGTGCCAGTGAGGCTAGAAATAGGGAGATAGAGCAGCTAAACATGTGGCTAAACAGCTGGTGTAGGAGGGAGGGTTTCCGTTATCTGGACCACTGGGAGCTCTTCCGGGGCAGGTGTGACCTGCATAAGAAGGACGGATTGCATCTAAACTGGAGAGGCATAAATATCCTGGCCGCGAGGTTTGCTAGTGTCACATGAAAAATGAAAATCGCTTATTGTCACGAGTAGGCTTCAAATGAAGTTACTGTGAAAAGCCCCTAGTCGCCATATTCCGGCGCCTATTCGGGGAGGCTGTTACGGGAATTGAACCGTGCTGCTGGCCTGTTTGGTCTGCTTTCAAAGCCAGCGATTTAGCCCAGTGTGCTAAACAGCCCCTGGGAGGATTTAAACTAGTATGACAGGGGCTGGGCACTGGAGCAATAGGTGAGAAGGTGAAAGCATTGAGGGAGAACTGGGGAATAGGGCCAGTATGGCTCTGAGGCAGAGCAGACCGGGAAATATTGCTGAACACAGCGGGTCTGGTGGCCTGAAGTGCATATGTTTTAATGCAAGAAGTATTACGGGTAAGGCATATGAACTCAGAGCTTGGATTAGTACTTGGAACTATGATGTTGTTGCCATTACAGATACCTGGTTGAGGGAAGGACAGGATTGGCAGCTAAACGTTCCAGGATTTAGATGTTTCAGGCGCGATAGAGGGGGATGTAAAAGGGGTGGCGGAGTTGCGCTACTAGTTATGGAGAATATCACAGCTGTACTACAGGAGGACACCTCAGAGGCAGTGAGGCTATATGGGTAGAGATCAGGAATAAGAAGGGTGCAGTCACAATGTTGGGGTTTACTACAGGCCTCCCAACAGCCATTTTGGAAAAGAGTAAAAACAACAGGGTTGTTGTGATGGGAGACTTCAACTTCCCAAATATTGACTGGGACTCACTTAGTGCTAGGGGCTTAGATGGGGCAGAGTTTGTAAGGAGCATCCAGGAGGGCTTCTTAAAATAATATGTAGATAGTCCAACTAGGGAAGAGACTGTACTGGACCTGGTATTGGGGAATGAGCCCGGCCAGGTGGTAGAAGTTTCTGTAGGGGAGCATTTTGGGAACAGTGACCACAATTCAGTAAGTTTTAAAGTGCTGGTGGACAAGGATAAGAGTGGTCCTCGGGTGAATGTGCTAAATTGGGGGAAGGCTAATTATAACAATATTAGGCGGGAACTGAAGAACCTAGATTGGGGGTGGATGTTTGAGGGAAAATCAATATCTGACATGTGGGAGGCTTTCAAGTGTCAGTTGAAAGGAATTGAGGACCGGCATGTTCCTGTGAGGAAGAAGGATAAATACGGCAAATTTCAGGAACCTTGGATAAAAACCTTCGTCAAAAAGAAAAAGGAGGCATTTGTCAGGGCTGGAAGGCTGGGAACAAATGAAGCCTGTGTGGAATATAAGGAAAGTAGGAAGGAACTTAAGCAAGGAGTCAGGAGTGCTAAAAGGGGTCACGAAAAGTCATTGGCAAATAGGGTTAAGGAAAATCCCAAGGCTTTTTACACGTACATAAAAAACAAGAGGGTAGCCAGGGAAAGGGTTGGCCCACTGAAGGATGGGCAAGGGAATCTATGTGTGGAGCCAGAGGAAATGGGCGAGGTACTAAATGAATACTTCGCATCTGTATTCACCAAAGAGAAGGAATTGGTGGATGTTGAGTCTGGAGAAGGGTGTGTAGATAGCCTGGGTCACATTGAGATCCAAAAAGACGAGGTGTTGGGCATCTTGAAAAATATTAAGGTAGATAAGTCTCCAGGGCCTGATGGGATCTACCCCAGAATACTGAAGCCTCTAGAGAGGAAATTGCTGAGGCCTTGACAAAAATCTTTGGATCCTCACTGTCTTCAGGTGATGTCCCGGAGGACTGGAGAAGAGCCAATGTTGTTCCTTTGTTTAAGAAGGGTAGCAAGGATAATCCAGGGAACTATAGGCCAGTGAGCCTTACGTCAGTGGTAGGGAAATTACTGGAGAGAATTCTTTGAGACAGGATCTACTCTCATTTGGAAGCAAATGGACGTATCAGTGAGAGGCAGCATGGTTTTGTGAAGGGGAGGTCGTGTCTCACCAACTTAATAGAATCTTTTGAAGAGGTCACAAAGATGATTGATGCAGGTAGGGCAGTGGATGTTGTCTATATGGACTTCAGTAAGGCCTTTGACAAGGTTCCTCATGGTAGACTGGTACAAAAGGTGAAGTCACACGGGTCAGGTGTGAGCTGACAATGTGGATACAGAACTGGCTAGGTCATAGAAGACAGAGAACAGCAATGGAAGGGTGCTTTTCTAATTGGAGGGCTGTGACTAGAGGTGTTCCGCAGGGATCAGTGCTGGGACCGTTGCTGTTCGTAGTATATATAAATGATTTGGAGGAAAATGTAACTGGTCCGATTAGTAAGTTTGAATACGACACAAAAGTTGGTGGTATTGCGGATAGCGATGAGGACGCTCAGAGGATACAAGAGGAATTAGATCGTTTGGAGACTTGGGTGGAGAGATGGCAGATGGAGTTTAATCCGGACAAATGTGAGGTAATGCATTTTGGAAGAATGCAGGTAGGGAATATACAGTGAATGGTAGAACCCTCAAGAGTATTGACAGTCAGAGAGATCTAGGTGTACAGGTCCACAGGTCACTGAAAGAAGCAACACAGGTAGAGAAGGTAGTCAAGAAGGCATATGGCATGCTTGCCTTCATTGGCCAGGGCATTGAGTATAAGAATTGTCAAGTCATGTTGCAGCTGTACAGAACCTTAGTTAGGCCACACTTGGGGTATAGTGTTCAATTCTGGTCGCCACACTACCAGAATGATGTGGAGGCTGTAGAGGGGGTGCAGAAGAGATTTACCAGGATGTTGCCTGGTATGGAGGGCATCAGCTATGAGGAGAGGTTGAATAAACTTGGTTTGTTCTCATTGGAATGATGGAAGTTGAGGGGCAACCTGATAGAGGTCTACAAAATTATGAGGGGCATCGACAGAGTGGATAGTCAGAGGCTTTTCCCCAGGATAGAGGGGTCAATTACTAGGGGGGGCACAGGTTTAAGGTGCGAGGGACAAGGTTTAGAGGAGGTGTACGAGGCAAGTTTTTTTACACAGAGGGTAGTGGGTACCTGGAACTCGCTGCCGGAGGAGGTGGTGGAAGCAGGGATGATAGTGACATTTAAGGGGCATCTTGACAAATACATGAATAGGATGGGATTAGAGGGATACGGACCCCGGAAGTGTAGAAGATTGTAGTGTTGTCGGGCAGCATGGTCGGCACATGCTTGGAGGGCCGAAGGGCCTGTTCCTGTGCTGTACTTTTCTTTGTTACTTGTTCTTTGACAGCTGAATTGATCCGTGACACTAGGATTGATGCTATCCCAGTCCATAGTGACACTAGGATTGATCCCTATCCCAGTCCATAGTGGCACCAGGATTGATTCCTACCCCAGTCCATCATGACACAGGATTGATCCCCACCCCAGTGCATAGTGACACTACGATTGGTCCCTATCCCAGTCCATAGTGACACTACGATTGATCCCTATCCCAGTCCATAGTGATACCAGGATTCATAGAATCATTGAAGAATCAAAGAATACCTGAAGTACCCATTTGGCCCATCGACTCTGCACCATCCCACTAAAAGAGCACCTGACCTAGGTCCCCACCCAGTAACCCCAAAGAACCTGTTGATCCCTGGTAATCCCTGCTAATCTACCTATCTGCACATCTTTGGACTGGGAGGAAACCAGAGCACCTGAAGGGAACCCACGCAGACACATGCAGAAAGTGCAAACTCCACCGTCACCCAAGACAGGAATTGAACCCGCGTCCCTGATGCTTTGAGGAAGCAATAATAACCACTGTGCCACCATGCCAGTCTACAGTGACACCAGAATTGATCTGCATTTCAGTCCACAGTGACACCAGGATTGATCCCCAATTCAGTCCACAGTGACACCAGGATTGATCCCCATTTCACTCCACATTGACACCATGATTGATCCCCAATTCAGTCCACAGTGACACCAGGATTGATCCCCAATTCAGTCCACAGTGACACCAGGATTGATCCCCAATTCAGTCCACAGTGACACCAGGATTGATCCCCAATTCAGTCCACAGTGACACCAGGATTGATCCCCAATTCAGTCCACAGTGACACCAGGATTGATCCCCATTTCAGTCCACAGTGACACCAGGATTGATCCCCATTTCACTCCACAGTGACACCAGGATTGATCCCCAGTTCCGTCCACAGTGGCACCAGGATTGATCCCCATTTCAGTCCACAGTGACACCAGGATTGATCCCCATTTCAGTCCACAGTGACACCAGGATTGATCCCCATTTCACTCCACAGTGACACCAGGATTGATCCCCATTTCAGTCCATAATGACATGAGTATGGATAGGCTAGCAGTGTGGGTTTCATACTATTGGCCTGATCACTGGGCTAGATTTTCCCAGTTGATTTGCAATTCCTTCACTCTCCATTTTGAGCTGGGAAGTGGCCATGGCCATCAGGTTCAATCTTCTTCGTAATGGCCAATTAAGGGTGCCAAGTGGACCATGGAATCAGAAGGTCGAATAGGAGAGCTGGCAGCTATCTCCAGCTGGCAGCGGGATAGTTGAGCGCTGCTGGGGCAGACAGGAGACCACGAGGGGTGCCTCAGCATGAAGGGACTCTCCGATGCCTACTTATTCTACATTGAAGAAGGTCACAGCAGGTAGGGCAATGAAGAGTGGAATTCTCACCTGAGGATACCGAGGCTCGAATACCCCTGGTCTCTGCCAAATGCTGCCTCCAGTGAGCTGGAAAACACTGCATTTGGGGGAAGTGGCTCCGACTGTGGTAAAATCCCATCTCCATCAGAAGACATTAAGTGACCTAATTAGTTGCCCTTATTGTTGCAGTGGCTGCTGTCTTTTTTCCTCAAATAGCCCAGTGAAGTTCTCCTGGAAATAGGAATGCATCAAGGAGTTGTCCGAATGTACCTTCCCCCTATTTTCCCAGCCCACACTCAACCCTCCAACCCTGTCTCTAATATTTGAAATTGTGTTCTTGATGCCCTCATCAGACAAAATGGTCTCTCTCTATCTACCCAAATGAATCCTCTATCATTTTAAACAGTTTGGCCAGATCACCTGTCAATCTAGTAAACTCAGGAAGATATTTTTCCTCTCCATGACCTCAGTAACCATCTAATTCTCTGAAAGTTCTGAGCGACAGCACACAGATAGAGGCATTGCAAAGCGGTGACACAATTTATATCGATCAATGTTCGACAAAATATTAGTTTGCCTGCACAAAAGAGAAAATGCTGGAAAATATCAGCAGGTCTGGCAGCATATGTAGGGAGAGAAAAGAGCTGGCGTTTCGAGTCCAGATGACCCTTGGGATCATCTGGACTTGAAACATAGCTCTTTTTTCTCCCTACAGATGCTGCCAGACTTGCTGAGATTTTCCAACATTTTCTCTTTGGTTTCAGATTCCAGAATCTGCAGTAATTTGCCTATATTTGTTTGGTTGCCCCAGCCCTACTCCCAGGCTTGGGACTACACCTCACCCAGAGACATGCCACTCGTTCAGGATACAGAAGGTGATCAGACTGGATTTATCAGGCTGACTCGGAATAGTCATTCTGCTAAAAGTTTGAATAATGGCTCCCCATGGCCTGTGCAACCCTGAGCACCCATAGACAAGGGAGGCCCCACATTTCAGTTCAGTCAGGATATTAAGGCCATTATAAAAAAGCAGACAAAAGAGTTCAAAAGCAAAGAAATTGTTAAACTTGTGCACAAATTTGACTGGACCAAACTTTGGAGTGTAATGCCCAGTTCTGGTCTCTTTATTATGGAAAGGATTTGAAGGCATTGGAGTAACTTTTCACAGTAACTTCATTGAAGCCTACTCGTGACAATAAGCGATTTTCATTTCATTTTTCAAGTGAAAAAAGCCATACAACGATGATGCCGGAGCTGACAGGCCATACGTGTCAGGAAAGATTGAACGGGCAGGGACATATTTTTCTAGAAAAGTAAGACTGAGGAGTGACCTCAGAGAAGGGATTTGGAACGCTGAACTTGATGTTTCACTTGTTGTGGAGTTCAAAACTAGAAGGTTATCAGTATAAAATAATTACTGATAAATCCAACAGGGAATTTAGGAGATATTCAGTTACTCTGAGAATGGTGAGAATGTGGAATTTACTACCCCTAGGGAATGGTTGTTGCAAATAGTTCAGACATATTTCTGGGGAAGATTGATAAACATTCAAGAGGGAAAGGAATGGATGGGCATGCTGATAGGCTGAGATGAAATAGGGTGGGAGGAGGCTCGTGTGCAGTATAAACATCAACAGAGACTAGTTGGATTAATAACCTAGTTCTGCTGAGTTTGATAAGCCTGTTTGCACTGAGTGATCGAGGTTGTTGCTCCAGGGATCAGAGACATCACTCATTGTTCTTGCTTCTGATTAGTGGCCAATGACCCAGCTGAACAATGTCATTTGAGGAAAAGATTATGGGCTATGCTGTTACCTCTCATGGTCAATAGCCCATTGATGATGTTTGTCGAGGCTTTCACAATCGCCACAACAGGCACAAGAGCCTTGGCAGCCCAGGACTATAAAGTGGTCATAATTGTATTCACTGGCAGCAATTGGTCAGGTTTCGAGGCACATAAAATATTGTTGGAAAGTTGAAAGATGCCAGATTTTCACTGGAATACCAAAATGTGCCAAGAATGATAAGAGGCTTGGGCTCCCTTCAGTCTGTAAACATCAGAAATGTGATTGGGCACTGCCCCATTGTTTCTGACACATTTAAAGGACGATAGAAAGACTTTCATTTATAGAGTACTTTTCATGACCTCAAACATTGTAAAGTGCCAGCTCAACCATGTGGAGATATTCCACTTGTTCTTTACCAGATGTTCAGCCTCCAGAAAAGAAACGCCCCTATTGGTATGTTGGTTCACTTAACCTTAACTACAGTGTAGGAGGCTTCCGGTGAAGGCTATGAGGGGGTAAGTCGCACATTTGGTGGCTCTCACTCTGGTCGGACTTTTGGACCTTTTCCCCCAACTTTTTTGTGCTTTTGAGCGCTGGATCTGAAGGCATAGGCACTCAGGCACTGACTCCAGATATAGGTGTATGGAATTAAGAAGTAGAAATAATCATAAACAGTTGAAGAAGTGGGCAATGTGGAGGCTGCTGCTGAGGACAATATGGCCAATGTCCGGACCCCGGTGCAGACAGCCCAGCCAACAACAGAGCATCTGTTGAGTCATCCAAGAGGGCTTCACCGCGCCAAAACGGGACATTTTAGACCCGATCCAGAAATCAATCGAGCGCCTGGAGCACAGGCTGGACGCCCAGGATTGGATGATCCAGAAGCTGGAGAAGGCGCTGGAGGGGCAAGAAGATAACCAAACGGTGGTGGAGGTGGAGATGGGGAGGCTGAAAGACCAACAAAAAATGCTTCTGGAGAAGGTGGAGGACGTGGCAAATAGGTCACGTCGGCAGAATTTAAGAATCGTTGGTCTCCCGGAGGGGGCTGAGGGACTGGATGCTGCTGTGTAAGTGGCAGACATGTTCCAGAAGCTGTTGGGGAATGATGTCTTCCCTCACCCGTTGGAGGTGGACAGGGCACACAGAGCGCTGGCGAGGCAGCCCCGAGTGATGGCGGTCAGGTTCCACAGGTTCCTGGACAAGGAGCGGGTGCTACAGGGGGCCAAGCGCACGTGGAGCTGCAATTGGAACAGTAGTGTCTTGCGCATCTACCAGGACCTGAACGTGGAGGTGGCCAGAAGGAGGGCAGGCTACAGGCAAGTCAAAGAGATTCTGTTCAAGAAGCAGGTGCAGTTTGGGCTGCTATACCCAGACGAGGGACAGCACCATTATTTTTAGGAGCCCAAGGACACGATGGACTTCGCCAAGAGAGAAGGGCTGGTGCCGAACTGAGGACTTTTGGACTTAAGTTTAAAAAGTTATTGAGTGATGTTTATATGCTTTTCTTGTTTCTTGTTTTTTTCTTCTGGATTTGAGATTTTGCTTGAGAAGAGGGAAGTTAAGGTATTTGGTGCTGGGGGCTTTTTGTGTTCTGATGGGGGCGGTTGGAAGTGCCTATTGCTTACTTCGTATCACTTGAATTGCACTAGTGTCGGGGTTTTCTTTGTTCCTTGTTTTTTTTCAGAGCAATTACTCGAGGATGGCTGGTTTGGGGAAGTTGTGTCGATGGGCAGGGGGGGGATGGGTCAGAGGGAACAATAAGTGGGAGACTTGTTGGCGCCGGTGTTGAGAGTCACCAGGCTAGCTGGATGAGCTGGTCTACGGAAGCCAGGTGGGGGGGTGCATATAGCTCATTTATGGCAAGGATTAGGTTACAGGGAGTTGTTGCTAGTGGGGGGGAGGGGTGTAGTTGATCTGCTGACAAGGGAGGGTAACATGGAGGAGGTCGGAGGTGGGGGCTGCCAGGAGACGGTCCAGGGGAGGTGCGACACGGGGCTGGGGGCCGGCCCAAGAAAGGAGATGACTGATCTGCTGGGGGGGGGGCACAGTACGGTGCTCCCCAACCAGGCTGATCACCTGGAATGTTAGAGGGTGAAACGGGCCGGTAAAGAGGGCACGTGTGTTCGCGCATCTGAGGGCGCTGAAGGGGGATGTAATTATGCTTCAGGAGACTCATCTGAAAGTAGCTGACTAGGTCAGGTTAAGGAAGGGCTGGATTAGCCAGGTCTTCCACTCGGGGCTGGATACTAAGACCAGAGGGGTCGCCATTTTGGTTAACAAACGGGTGCAATTTGAGGTGGGTAGCACAATTTCGGATGGGGGAGGTAGATTTGTCATGGTGAGTGGCAAGCTCGAGGGGGTGAGGGTAGTTTTAGTCAATATATATGCCCCAAATTGGGATGACCTGGACTCACACAGGCTGATTATGGGAGGTGATTTTAACACAGTCCTTGACCCCGGCCTGGACCGGTCGTGTTCAAAAACGGGTAGGGTTCAGGCAATGACAACGGAATTGAGGGGGTTCATGGAGAAAATGCGGGGGAGGGGGGGGGGGGGGGGGGGGGGGGGGGGATTTGACCCATGGAGGTTAGTCGGCCGACGGGGAAGGAGTTTTTGTTCTATTCACATGTCCATAAGGTGTATTCCCGAATCGATTTTTTCATCATGAGCAGGGATTTGCTGGTGGGGGTGACGGACGTAGAATATTCGGCGATCACTATTTCGGACCATGCTCCACATTGGCTTGATCTGTAGGTCTGTAAGGAAAGCTTTCAGGGCCCACAATGGAGGTTAGAGGTTGGACTGTTGGCAGACGAGGCGGTGTGAGAGAGGGTGAGGAAATGTATGGAAAACTACCTGCAGGTCAATGATACAGGAGAAGTATCAGCTGCGGTGCTCTGGGAGGGGCTGAAGGCAGTGGTGAGAGAGGAGCTGATCTTGATTCGAGCTCATAGGGACAGTACGGAAAGGGCAGAAACGGACCGACTGGTAAAGGAGGTGTTACAGACAGACAGGAGATATGCGGAGACCCCGATAGGAGATATGCGGAGACCCCGAGGGTAGAGCTATTGAGGGAACTACAAAGGCTACGGAGTTCGGGGTGTTGTCCACAGGTAAGGCAGTAGAGCAGCTTAGGAAGGCGAGGGGCGCGATCTGCGAGCATGGGGAGAAAGCCAGTAGAATGCTGGCACGGCAACTGAGGAAGAGGGAGGCGGCTAGGAAAATAGGGAAGCTAGTCGACCGGGGTGGGGGTTTGGAAACTGTGGTAGGAGATCTGGCAGAGCTGAACAAGGTGTTTCGGGACTTCTACAGTAAGCTTTATACCTCTGAACCCCCCATGGGGCCGGAGGGGATGAGGTGCTTTTTGGACGGACTGACCTTCCCAAAAGTGGATAGGGGGTTAGTAGACAGGCTGGGGGCCCTGATTAGGGCCGAAGAAATATTGGAGGGCTTGAGGGCCATGCAATCGGGTAAAGCTCAGGGACCGGATGGGTATCCGGTGGAGTTCGATAAAAAGTTCTCTGAGATAGTGAAGCCGGTGCTGGTTTGGGTTTATAATGAGGCAAGAGACAGAGGGGTAAACCCCAATGATGTCACAGGCCACCATCTCCCTGATACTAAAACGGGACAAAGACCCAGAGGCATGTGGGTCCTATAGGCCGATCTCTCTGCTCAATGTAAATGCAAAATTACTGGCCAAGCTTTTGGCTTCCAGGATTGAGGACTGTGTGCCGGATATTATTATGGAAGACCAAACCGGGTTTGTCAAGGGCAGGCAGCTGTTTGCCAATCTAAGAAGGCTGCTAAATGTGATCATGATGCCCCCGGAGAGTAGGGAGATAGAGGTAGACGTGGCAATGGATGCCGAGAAGGCTGAGAAGGGCTGGTTTAGCTCACTCGGCTAAATCGCTGGCTTTTAAAGCAGACCAAGCAGGCCAGCAGCACGGTTCAATTCCCGTACCAGCCTCCCCGGACAGGCGCCGGAATGTGGCGACTAGGGGCTTTTCACAGTAACTTCATTGAAGCCTACTCGTGACAATAAGCGATTTTCATTCATTTTTCATTTCATTTTCATTTCATTTTCATTTGACCGGGTTGAGGGGGACTATTTATGGGATGTGTTGGGAAGATTTGGGTTTGGGGAGGGCTTTATCGACTGGGTTAGGCTGCTGTACCAGGCTCCGGAGGCTAGCGTAAGGATGAATAGGATGACGTCTGACTATTTTAGATTGCACCGGGGAACAAGGCAGGGGTGCCCCCTCTCCCCACTGCTGTTTGCGTTAGCAATAGAGCCACTGGCAATTGCTCTGAGAGCTTCTCGGGGTTGGAAGGGGCTGGTACAGGGGTGGGGTGGGGGGAGTGGAACAGTCTCGTTATACTCCGACAACCTGCTCTTATACGTCACGGATCTAGTGGCTGGGATGGATGGAATCATGGGAATCTTGAGGGAATTCGGCCGGTTCTCGGGGTATAAACTGAACATGGCAAAGAGTGAGTTGTTTGTAGTCCAGGCGAGGGACCAGGAGGGTCGGTTGAGGGGGCTGCCGTTTAGGTTAGTAGGGGATAGTTTCAGATACTTAGGGATACAGGTGGCGCGGGATTGGGGCCGGCTGCACAAGTTGAACTTATCCTGGTTGATAGAGCAAATGAGGGTCGAGTTCCGGAGGTGGGATGCGCTCCCACTGTCACTAGCGGGAAGAGTGCAGACGGTTAAAATGACGATCCTCCCGAGATTCCTGTTCGTATTCCAGTGTCTCCCCATTTTCATTCCGCGGTCCTTTTTCAAGAAGGTCAATAAATGATTATGGGATTTGTGTGGGCGGGAAATTCCCCACGGGTGAAGAGGGTGATGCTGGAGAGGAACCGAGGGGAAGGGGGGCTGGCGCTGCCAAACTTTAGTAATTGCTACTGGGCGGACAACATAGCTATGATAAGGAATTGGATGGTGGGTGCGGGGTCGGTTTGGGAGCGGATGGAGGCCGCTTCGTGCAGGGGCACCAGTCTGGCAGCCCTGGTTATGGCAGCCCTGGTTATGGCAGCCCTGGTTATGGCAGCCCTGGTTATGGCAGCCCTGGTTATGGCGTCCTGCCGCTCCCACCGGCGACTTTGCGGATATGGGGCCAATGGAGAAGGCACGTGGGGGAAGTGAGAGCTTCGGTTTGGTTCCCAATTTGCGATAATCACCGCTTTGCCCCAGGGAATATGGGCGGTGGGTTCCGAATATTGCAGAGGGCTGGGATTGAGAGGATGGGGGATCTGTTCTTAGAAGGGAGCTTCCCGAGTTTGAGGGCGCTGGAGGAGAAATTTGGGCTGGCGAAAGGGAATGATTTCAGGTACTTGCAGGTGCAGGACTTTCTATGCAGACAGATTCCATCCTTCTCACACCTGCCACTTAGGGGGATCCAGGACAGGGTGGGGGAGGGGAGGGTCTCGGATATATATGAAGAACTTATGGGGGCAGAGGAGACGCTGATCGAGGAGCTGAAGCTTAAGTGGGAGGAGGAGATCGGAGGTGGGATAGAAGAGGGCCTATGGGCGGAGGCGTTGAGCAGGGAAAACCCGACCGCAACATGCGCCAGGCTCAGCCTGATCCAAATCAAGGTCGTCCACCGGGTCCACATGACAGTGGCCCGGATGAGTAAATTCTTTGGACTGGAGGACAGGTGGGCCAGATGTGCGGGAGGACCAGCGAACATGTCCACATTTTCTGGACATGTCCAAAACTCAGGGGGCACTGGCAGGAATTTGCGGACGTTATGTCCCAGGTGCTGAAAACAAGGGTGGTGATGAGCCCGGAGGTGGCAATTTTTGGGGTTTCGGAGGACCCGGGTGTCCAGGAGGAGAGAGAGGCCGACGTTCTGGCCTTTGCTTCCCTGGTAGCCCGGCGACGAATACTGCTGGGATGGAGGGACTCGAAGCTCCCGAAGTCGGAGGCCTGGCTATCGGACATGGCGAGCTTCCTTGGTCTGGAGAAAATTAAGTTTGCTCTGAAAGGGTCACTGTCTGGGTTCGCCCGGAGGTGGCAACCATTTATCAATTTCTTCGCAGAAAATTAATCGTGAGCAGGAGGGGGAGGGGGTTAGGGCAATGTAGATTAGGGGGTTAGTTAGGCGGGGCCTTGTGGGAGGGGAGCTGGTTTTTGCACTGTGATTGTTCTTTGCACACTGTTTTGTACTGTTGCTGTTTACTATGCCAAAATGCCTCAATAAAATTGTTTATTTAAAAAAAACAAAAAACTATAGTGTAGGAATGTGTGCCTGTGCGGGCGTGTGCCTCTGCGCATTTGTCTCTGTCCCTATGTGTGTGTGTGTGTGCGTGTATGTTTTAACTTGATCCCTGCTGCAGTGACACCAGGACAGCAGACTGAATGTTCTAAGACAGTGGTTCCCACCTTTGGATTGCAGATCACTGGTACTGCGGGTAGTCAGTAGAAAATAATAATATAATTCCATGTACCTCGTATGTATCATAATCAATATATTATTATTCACAATTTGCTTAACGAACATCTTTGTCTAACATGATATGCAATGTGAGTGTGCATCATAAACTATTAGAAATAGTCGTGTTTATAATATCCGTTGATAGCAAGTTTGACTCCCGTCACCTGTTGGCTTTATAAAAATAATGTATAAAATGGCTTGCGTGCGTTGTGGTTTTGCAAAAGCTTCTGATAATGATCTATGGTCCACACAAAGGAAAAGGTTGGGAGTCGTTGTTGGCAAGAGTTCATTTGTAGCATGGCAGTGCCTACTTTGAGCATTGCACTGATCCTCTGGGCATATTACTGAAAGATTATATTGAGATTCTTGAAGGTACCAGGGCTGACTGGAAGTGACCTAAAAAAATGCTGAAAAATCAGGAATAAAATAGAATTTAAGATTTCTTTTAAACCTCTGCAGCCAGAGATTTTACTGGTGAAGTCAGCCAGCAGCTGCCCACTTGGGCCCACGTGTGTCTATGTGTGCATGTGTCTGTCGGCCTGTCTGTGTCATTGTGGCTCACTGTGAGATACAGTTCCTACAGGGTATGTCTCACCAACATTCAGCCAGTTCAGGCACAGAATTAGTTTGACTTACCGTGGCTGTGTTTCACAAGCTATGAGTGAAATTGGGTCAGTAAGGCGTGCGTATAATCAATCCAGAATTAAGCTCTAGAATTCCTTACCCAAACCTCAGCACCTCTCTCTCCTCCTTCATGACTCTTAAAACCTATCTCTGACTAAGCTGTAGGACATTTGTTCTAATAGTATCATAGCCCATGACAGTACAAAAGAAGGCCATTCTGCCCATTGAATGGTTCTTTCAATGAGCAATTAAGCTAATCCCATTTTCCATCTCTTACCCATAACCCTGCAGTTTTTTCTCCAAATATTTCTCCAGTTTCCTTTTGAATCCTATTATTGAACCTGTTTCCAACTCCCTGTCAGCAAAGCATTTGAAATCCTAACGAGTCGGTGCAAAGAAAGAGCCATGTTGTCTCTGGCTTTTTCCCAATCTGATTTTTGACCTCTCTGCTACTGGGAACAGTTTCTCTTTACTGAATTTATCTAAATCCTTTATGAATTAAAAAAAATTAATTTAGAGTACCCAATTATTTTTTTTACAATTAAGGGGCAATTTAGTGTGGCCAGTGCACCTAACCTGCACATCTTTGGGTCGTGGGGGTGAGACCCACGCAGACATGGGGTGAATGTGCAAACTCCACACGGACAGTGACCCGGGGACGGGATCGAACCCGGATCCTCGGCGTCGTAGGCAGCAGTGCTAACCACTGCACCACAGTGCCGCCCAACCCTTTATGATTTTAAACACCTCTGTCAGATGCCTTCTTAACCTTCTCTGCTCTCAATAGTAACAACCCCAGTTTCTGTCTATTCACATAACTGTAATCCCTCATACCTGGAACCATTCTGCTACTTGTAACCCCCTTCAGTGCCTTCCTAAAGTGTGGTGTTCAGAATTGGGCACAGCTGAGGTTGAACTGATGTTTTATAAAGGTTCAGCAGCATTTCCTTTTCTTTACCCTCTGCCTCTATTTATAAAGCTCAGAAGACAAAAGAAAATTGGATAAATACTTGGAGAAAAATCTGCAGGATTATGGGTAAGAGATGAGAAATGGGGCTAACTTGATTGCTCGTTGAAAGAACCAGTGCAGATTCAATTTGCAGAATGCCGCCTTTTGTACTATCGCGGGCTATGAAACTAATGGCTTTAGTATCATAGGCTTTGTTAACTGCCTGCCACTTTCAAACATTTGTCTCTCTACTTGCACCTCCGCTTGAACAATGTATCATTTCGCTTGGACTGTCTCTCCTCACTCATCCTACAGAAATTGCATCTCATCTGCTTTGCATTTCTATGTACACGTTGCACTTAATGTCTATCTGTGTGGTGATGGCTGGGTTAACTTCACATTGTTGGGGCTGTTAAATGTCATCATGAATGCCAAACACAGGGAGGGGGGGGGGGGGGGGGGGGTGTTATTTACTGAGTTAAGTTTACATCTGTATTTGTTGGTATAAAATCATACATGCCTCAATAAAATGTTTTTTAATAAAAGAATGACAAAAACAAGGATGAAACTTTGCACTAACTTCATGCTGGAGATTTACCCGTGTTTAGTGACCTTAAACTCGCTGGTGACTTCAAGTCATTTGCATGTGCAGCTTGTTTGTGGTTGAATTTACACCAATGAGAACTGACTTGGTTACTGAACTACGCATTTGAAAGACATTCAGCTCCTGAAGGTCTTGCTATCTGTCGTACAGCGTTCCTGCAGCCAACAATATAGATAACAAGTCTTATCAGTCGCAGCGTAATAATATTTCCCTAACAGATAGCCAAAGTTATTACTCCCAGTTGAATGTGGGCACAAAGCCATTTGGAGTTGTTCATTAACCAAAGAAAAACCCAACCCACAAGAATCACACATCCTATGTAATTGAGGACACAGCTGGAGTACGTCTGACCTCTTGCACTGGCTTCCGATTCATACCCAGAATAATTGTTAACGTTTTCAATCTTAAACCTGAACAATCTTTTCAAAAGGTTCAATCAGATTTTCTACAGTTTTAAAGGTTTGATTATAGATCTATTTGCAGTTACTTTGGTAGGAGATTAAGGAAAACTCACAGGATTAATCTCAGTTTGGAGAGTGTGGAGATTAGGGGTTTAGGGCCTGAATTTACAGAATGAAATTTGGCAAGTCGGTATGTGTTTCATTGGAGCAGATTGCCAGTGATTGCAAAGACTCTGTTTTCGACCATAGACAGCATAGAACATAGAACGATACAGCGCAGTACAGGCCCTTCGGCCCTCGATGTTGCATCGACATGGAAAAAATCTAAAGGCCATCTAACCTACACTATGCCCTTATCATCCATATGCTTATCCAATAAATTTTTAAATGCCCTCAATGTTGGCGTGTTCACTACTGTTGCAGGTAGGGCATTCCACGGCCTCACCACTCTCTGCGTAAAAACCCACCTCTGACCTCTGTCCTATATCTATTACCCCTCAATTTAAGGCTATGTCCCCTCGTGCTAGCCACCTCCATCCACGGGAGAAGGCTCTCGCTGTCCACCCTATCTAACCCTCTGATCATTTTGTATGCCTCTATTAAGTCACCTCTTAACCTTCTTCTCTCTAACGAAAACAACCTCAAGTCCATCAGCCTTTCCTCATAAAATTTTCCCTCCATACCAGGCAACATCCTGGTAAATCTCCTCTGCACCCGTTCCAAAGCTTCCACGTCCTTCCTATAATGAGGCGACCAGAACTGTACGCAATACTCCAAATGCGGCCGTACTAGAGTTTTGTACAACTGCAACATGACCTCATGGCTCCGGAACTCAATCCCTCTACCAATAAAGGCCAACACACCATAGGCCTTCTTCACAACCCTATCAACCTGGGTGGCAACTTTCAGGGATCTATGTACATGGACACCGAGATCCCTCTGCTCATCCACACTACCAAGAATTTTACAATTAGCCAAATATTCCGCATTTCTGTTATTCTTTCCAAAGTGAATCACCTCACACTTCTCCACATTAAACTCCATTTGCCACCTCTCAGCCCAGCTCTGCAGCTTATCTATGTCCCTCTGTAACCTGCAACATCCTTCCGCATTGTCTACAACTCCACCGACTTTAGTGTCGTCTGCAAATTTACTCACCCATCCTTCTGCGCCCTCCTCTAGGTCATTTATAAAAATGACAAACAGCAACGGCCCCAGAACAGATCCTTGTGGTACGCCACTCGTAACTGAACTCCATTCTGAACATTTCCCATCAACTACCACTCTCTGTCTTCTTTCAACTAGCCAATTTCTGATCCACATCTCTAAATCACCCTCAATCCCCAGCCTCCGTATTTTCTGCAATAGACGACCGTGGGGAACCTTATCAAACGCTTTACTGAAATCCATATACACCACATCAACTGCTCTACCCTCATCTACCTGTTCAGTCACCTTCTCAAAGAACTCGATAAGGTTTGTGAGGCATGACCTACCCTTCACAAAACCATGCTGACTGTCCCTAATCATATTATTCCTATCTAGATGATTATAAATCGTATCTTTTATAATCCTCTCCAAGACTTTACCCACCACAGACGTTAGGCTCACCGGCCTATAGTTACCGGGGTTATCTCTACTCCCCTTCTTGAACAAAGGGACCACATTTGCTATCCTCCAGTCCTCTGGCACTATTCCTGTAGCCAATGATGACCTAAAAATCAAAGCCAAAGGCTCAGCAATCTCTTCCCTGGCTTCCCAGAGAATCCTAGGATAAATCCCATCCGGCCCCGGGGACTTATCTATTTTCACAGAGATATGTGGATATAGTATTTTCCCCACTCCCCTAATTAAATAGCAGAAAGAAAGACTTGTATTTATATAGCACGTTTCATGACCACCTGATGCCTCAAAGCCCTTTGCAGCCAATGAGATACTTTATGAAATAAAAACAAAACGTTGGAAATACTCATCGGATCAGGTCGCGGCATGTGTGAACAAGGAAAAGTGTAGCACAGGAACAGGCCCTTCCGCCTGTGCCGACCACGTTGCCCGTTTAACCTAAAACCTTCTACACTTCCGGGGTCCGTATCCTCTATTCCCATCCTATTCATGTATTTGTCAAGACGCTCCTTAAACATCACTATCGTACCTGCTTCCAGCACCTGAAAAGCGAGTTCCAGGCACCCACTATCCTCTGTGTAATAAAACGTGCCTTGCACACCTCCCCAAAACTTTGCCCCTTGCGGGCAGCACGGTGGCCTAGTGGTTAGCACAACCGCCTCACGGCGCTGAGGTCCCAGGTTCGATCCCGGCTCTGGGTCACTGTCCGTGTGGAGTTTGCACATTCTCCCCGTGTCTGCGTGGGTTTCGCCCCCACAACCCAGAAATGTGCAGAGTAGGTGGATTGGCCACGCTAAAATTGCCCCTTAAGTGGAAAAAATAATTGGGTAATCTAAATTTTAAAAAAAAACTTTGCCCATTGCAATTTACGCCTATGTCCCTTTGTAATTAACTCTTCCACCCTAGGAAAAAAGCTTCTGACTATCCACTCCGTCCATGCCCCTCATAATTTTGTTGACAGAAACAGAATTATCGTTTCATGTCTGTGACCTTTCATCAGAACAGAATTGTTAATTCTGCTATTCTCTCCACCAGTGTTTTCTGTATTTATTTCCGATTCCAGCACGTGCAGCATTTTGTTTAAGTGTAGTCATTATTGTAATGTAAAGGAAACACAGCAACCAAGTTGTGTGCAGCAAAATTTCACAAACACTATCATAGAGTTATGTGGTAATGAACAGATAATCTGTTTTTACCTCCTTCTGTGAGCACGTGTAAGTATCCTGCCACCCAGAATCCACGTGATTATTCTGGGGTTACATACGAATTAGGAGCCGATTTAGGCCATTCAGCCCCTCGAGCCTGCTGTGACATTCAATAAGATCATCGTTGATCTGTTTGTGTTGAGTTCCACATTTCTATGTAACCCCAAATAACCTGTCATTTCCTTGTCTACAAGAATCTGTCTACCTCTGTCTTGCCTTCTGTTTCTGTCTTCACGATAGAGAATACAAAAAATATACCATGACCAAGTCTAATATAACCTGCTCTCTGGTTTGTTCCAGAATGCACTGCTCTAAGAAAATCTCAAAAGCCATAAACTCCTCATCCAAGTTATTACGGTCTGGCTATTAGAGGCTGGTTTAGCACAAGTGGGCTAAACAGCTGGCTTGTAATGCAGAAGAATGATGCCAGCAGGGTGGGTTCAATTCCCGTACCGGCCTCCCTGAACAGGCGCTGGAATGTGACGACTAGGGGCTTTTCACAGTAACTTAATTGAAGCCTATTTGTGACAATAAGCGATTATTATTATTATTATTATTATTATTACTGCCAAACTGATTTTTGGTTTTGGACAAAACTCGGCACAACATCGAGGGCCAAAGGGCCTGTTCTGTGTTGTACTATTCTATTAAAGTCACCCATGATTATTATCACAAGCACTGAATATTTCCTCTTGTATATTTTGCCCTACATTGTGGTTACTGTTAGGGGCCTGTAGACCTCTCCGACTAATGACTTCTTTCCCCTACTATTCGTCCACCCAAACTGATTCCTGATCTCCTGAACAACAAGGACCTCTAACTATTGCACAAATGTCATCCTTGACTAATGGTGCTGCCCCTCCACCTTTACCTGGCTTCCTATTTTTATCTTGTATATTCCTCAATATTCAGGACACAATCCTTGTCCTCCTGCAGCCACGTCTCAGTAATGTTGATCAGATCACACTTATTTATTTCAATGCGTGCTATCAATTTGTTTACTTTGTTACAAATGCTGCACACAATCTGACAGAGCTTTTAGTTTAGTCTTTTTTCTATCTTTATAACATCTTGTCTTGATTCTCTATGCATTCTGAAGTTTTTTTTCTCTCCCTCCCTTCTTGCCATTCTCCAACCCCCGTTTCCTGTATACACTGTGTTCCTCTCTTTTTAAAAAATCTTTTTCTCATTTTCCACATTTTCATCAAATACACAAAAGAAAACCAGCAATAACAAATACAGTACCAATCCCCCAAACTGCATCCCCTTCAATATACAAACCCAAACATCAACCATACATTCCATGTAAAACAACACAAAAAGACCAAAAGAAAATTAACGGTCATCCCATAAGCAATGTGCTCAACCCCACCAATAACCACCCCCCCCCCCCGGCTAATGTTCGATGGCACCCAATTCTTGAAAGTGCAAGATAAACAATGCCCATGAATTGTAGAACCCTTCCATCCTCCTCCTCAGCTCGAACGTTACCTTCTTGAGCATCATAAATTCCATCAGGTTCCCCGCCAAGCCTAGGTTCAGGGCAGAGAAGCTGACCTCCACCCCAACAGGACCCTCCTCTGGGCAATCAGTGAGGTGAAGGCTAAAACATCTGCCCCCGCACCTGCCTGCAGCCCCGGCCGGTCCAACACCCTGAAAATGGCTTCTAGGGGCCCTGTCTCCAAACTCACATGTACTACCGCCAAAATGGCCTTAAAAACCTCCCTCCAATACCTCTCCATCTTTGGACAGGACCGAAGCATGGTTTGCGGGGCTCCTCTCACAGGCATCACACACATCCTCCACTCCTCAAAGAGTCAGCTCATCCTCGCCCTCGTGAGGTGCGCCCTATACACAACCTTCAGCTGTATCAGCCCCAACCTCGAGCACGAGGCTGAGGTGTTCACCCTCCGGAGCACCTCACACCATAGACCGTCTTCCATAATCTCCCCCAACTCTTCTTCCCACTTGGCTTTAATCCCCTCCAAGGATACCTTATCCTCCCCCAAAATTCTCCGATAGATCGCCGACACCATCCCCTTCTCCATTCCCCCCTGCCTTCAACGAGGGGGTTGGCGCTATCGGGAAGCTCTGAACCGCCTGGCAAAGTCCTGGAGCTGCAGCTACCTAAGTACTTCCCCCGCCGCAGTCCACATTTCTCCCCCCAACTCCTCAAGCCTCGCAAAGCAACCACCCAGTAATGTCTTTAATACCCTGACTCCCCTCTCCACCCATCTCCAAAACCTCCTGTCCAACTTTCCTGGCTCAAACCTCCGTATTCGGCATCTCTCTTGACCCCGCCCACACCTTAAAGTGCTGCCTCAACGGCCTCCAAATCTTCAGCGTCACCGCCACCAACATTGGACTCCGAATATTTACCCGGGGCCATTGGGAGTGGCGCCGTTACCAATGCCCTCAGCCCCGACCCCTGCACGTGCGCTCCTCCACCCTAACCCACTGGGACCCCTCCCCATTACCTTTTCTGCATTAGCTGGCCAATAATAGTATAATAAATTTGGGAGGCCCAGCCCCCCGCGCGTTGACCTCTGCAGAACAGGGTAGCAGAGTGGTTAGCACAGTTGCTTCACAACTCCAGGGTCCCAGGTTTGATTCCCAGCTTGGCTCACTCTGTGCGGAGTCTGCACGTTCTCCCCATGTCTGCGTGGGTTTCATCTGGGTGCTCCGGTTTCCTCCCACAGTCCAAAGATGTGCAGGGTAGATGGATTGGCCATGATAAATTGGACTTGGTGTCCAAAAGGGTAGGTGGGGTTACTGGGTTACGGGAATAGGGTGGAGGCGTGGGCTTAAGTGGGGTTCTCTTTCCAAGGGCCGGTGCAGACTTGATGGGCCGAATGGCCTCCTTCTGCACTGTAAATTCTATAATTAAAATCTATAAGAACTACTTTCCTAGCCCCCCCCTCCCCCGCCGCCCAAATAAACAAGGTGACCAATATCCATTTTCTTGAAAAACGCCTTCGGCAAAAAGATCGGCAAGCACTGAATACAAACAAAAAACGCGGCATCATATTCATTTTAATTGCCTGTACCCAACCTGCCAGTGACAGAGGACGACTATACTCTGTTCCTCTCTTACCTGTCTCTATTCTTTGATAAAACACATCGCTCTTCATTCCACATTGAACCCTTGGTCCCACTATTTAGTTTAAAACCTTCTCCTATTTCCTGAGTTATGCGGTTTGCAAGAACACTGATCCCAGTACGGTTCAGGTGTAGTCACCCCCAACAGCACAGCCCCAGTACTGGTACCAGTGCCCCATGAACCGAATCTCACTTCTCTCACACCAGCCTTTGAGCAATGTATTCATCTCTCTAATTTAGTGTACCTGATGCCAATTTACATGCGGCTCGGGTAATAATCCAGAGATTATAACCTTGGAGGTTTTGCTATTTAGTTTAGTGCCTAGTTCCTCTCACTGGAGACGTGTACATCACCATTGGAAGAGGCTGTTACCTTTACTGAAACCAGTTAGACCAGTCCCCCCTGATGTGGCACATAGTGCACCTGTAAGCAGCAGAAAGGTAGACCAAACTACCTTTATGTAGCACCTTCCACATCACTGCCATGTGGCACAGTGGTTTATAGCCGATTACTAAAGGCCAGTGTATGAAGTGCAGGAACCCAGAGGTGTTGATAGGTTTATGAAGGTACTAAACCTGCAGCCATACGCTCGATGGTCAGTAGGACTCAGTGGTTCAGTGTCTGAGCTTTCTCCCGATCCCTGCATGGGGACACTTACATCAATAACAGCATCGTGAATGGTGGCTTGACTGAGACCAGCTATTTCGGTCCAGGCGGTGAATTAGATCAGAGAACTTGCGCTTTGGTTTGTCAGAAGAAAGAGAAAAAAAAAGATAAATTTCACAGTCTGAGGCTGCACCACAATGTTTCCACGCAGTAAAGTATTTTTTTTTAATTTAGAGGACCCAATTATTTTTTTTCCAATTAAGTGGCAATTTAGCATGGCCAATCCATCTAACCTGCACATCTTTGGGTTGTGGGGGTGAAATCACCCAGACATGGGGAGAATGTGCAAACTCCACACAGACAGTGACCCGGGGCCAGGATTGAACCTGGGTTCTCGGCGCTGTAGGCAGCCGTGCTAACCACTGCACCACCGTGCCGTCCCTCCAGTGGAGTATTACGGGAGGTGCAGTTGCTGTTGCTAAATTTGACAAGCTGAGTTTTTACTCTGTGGTCATTAGCAAGACTGGAAGCCATTGCCGATTGCTTGTTATTAGTTACAGTGTAGTGTTGAGAAGTTTCTGTGGTTGTCACCCTCTTTGCCTGTGATGGGGATGGGGAGGTTTTGTGGTACAGCCTGTAATTGGTGTTTTTTTCCCCTTTCTTGTGTTCAGGCTCATGAAGGAGATGATGAGACAGCCCGGCCCCTCGCTGAATCCCTCTTACTGGCCATTGCTGACCTGCTCTTCTGTCCCGACTTCACCGTCCAGAGTCACAGGAAAACCGGACCGGTATGTCTCTCCTGGCAGCTTCCTGCCACCTAATGGGTGGGATTGTTAATGTGTTTGTCAAGGTGAGGAACGCTGCACAATGGAACATTCTTCATTTCAGGCTCCTATTGTCAGTATCGAAAACACCACAAGGACAGGTAGAGCTCAGGTTGCAGGTAGAGTAAAACTCGCTCTAGAGTCTCATCAAGGAGCAACCTGATTTCCTGACAGGTGTATTAGTTACTCCCACACTGATTGAGATCAGTGAAACACTCATTGAGGCAGCTAGGACTATTTGTGCCACCCCCAATATTATACCCCAGTGTTATACAGTGACAGACCTGTGCCCACTAGTATCATAGTATTATACAACAGACCTGTATCCAGCTGTACTGTACCTCAGTGTTATACATTGAGGGACCTGTACCCACCACTTCTGCACCCCAGTATTATACTGTGACAGACACAACAATACTTTATCCCAGTGTTGGAGTGACAGATCTGTACGCACTAGTACTGAATCCCATTGTTATATAGTGACAGACCTGAACACAACTATACTGTACGCCAGTATTATACAGTGATAGACTTGTACCCACCAATTCCATACCCCAAGGTTATGCAGTGACAAAGCTGTACACACGAGTACTATATTCTAATGTTATACAGTGACAGACCTGTACCCATCAGTACTGTGCCCCAGTGCTAAACAGTGATGGACCAGTATCCCAGTGCTGTACAGTGACAGACGTGTACCCACCAGTACAGTACCCTAGCGATATGCAGTGACATATCTGTACGCACTAGTACTGTACCACAATGTTACACGGTGACAGACCAGTACTGTACCCCAGCGTTATACATTGACAGACCTGTCCCCACCAGTACTGTACCCCAGCCGTAAACATTGAGACCTGTACCAACCTGTACTGTCCCCCGGTGTTATACATTGAGACCTGTACCCATCAGTGCTATACAGTGACAGACCTGTGTTGTACTTGTTAAATCTCTGGTACTTTGACCAGTTCACTTATTCAAAGGTTTTACCTCGGGTGTCTTTATTTACGAGAACAAACCGCAAACACAAGTTCAAAATTCAACAATATTTATTGACACAATTGCCCGTATAGTACCTACATAATACTAGAGGTACCCAAGATCAGTGTATACTACCATAAAGATGGCTTGGTAGGCTATGGATCTGATCGCTGGAATTCCTCTGGCCCGTCTTCACAAAGGTGGTTCTCGCTGACGGTCTCTTCCTCCCTTCTTTCTGGTCTGGTCAAGGTTGGGTCTGGTCTGGTCTTCACTTCTCCGATCTGGTCAAGGTCACCTCGCAAGCCGAGTCTTTGCTCCTGAGAGGCCCGGAATGCCTATTTCTATCCCCTTTTCTTCATGTCCTTTGCCATTTCCTCTGGCTTCCTACCAATGATGCCTCGGGAGTGGGGCGGGTCTAAGCAGCCAATGATCCGGTTGCTGACCGTTTGGCAGGCTACCTGAACCCGCCCCAGGTGTCCTATCCCTGGTGGTGTGTGCTGCATATAACCTGTTCCTGTATAGCTCTGAGTGACGTGAAGATTGGCTTGATCTGGGTTACTGACAATAGACCAGTGCCTATCGAGAGGGTGCGATGATCTCCTGGTGGGTGATTGATGGGGCAGGTCCAGACATGTTGTGGCAGCTTGTCTGTTGGTTGTGTATTTGACTGTGGTTAAGTCTGAATTCCAACAGTCTGCCTGAGGTTTGACTGCAGTATGATTTTAAAATGCTCAATTCTTTAATTTAAAATGGCCAATTTTAATCAGGCCTAAAAGCTAGGCCCTGGTAGGGCACCACACCTGTATGCACCATCTCATTAGAACGGAGAAGGATGAGGGGTGACTTGATAGAGGTTTATAAGATGATCAGGGGAATAGATAGAGTAGACAGTCAGAGACTTTTTCCCCGGGTGGAACAAACCATTACAAGGGGACATAAATTTAAGGTAAATGGTGGAAGATATAGAGGGGATGTCAGAGGTAGGTTCTTTACCCAGAGAGTAGTGGGGGACTGCCACTGCCTGTGGAAGTAGTTGAGTCGGAAACGTTAGGGACCTTCAAGCGGCTATTGGATAGGTACATGGATTAGGGTAGAATAATGGAGTGTAGATTAACTTCTTTTTACGGGCAGCACGGTAGCATTGTGGATAGCACAATTGCTTCACAGCTCCAGGGTCCCAAGTTCGATTTCGACTTGGGTCGCTGTCTGTGTGGAGTCTGCACATCCTCCCCGTGTGTGCGTGGGTTTCCTCCGGGTGCTCCGGTTTCCTCCCACAGTCCAAAGATGTGCAGGTTGGGTGGATTGGCCATGATAAATTGCCCTTGGTGTCCAAAATTCTATGATTAACCTAGGACAAAAGTTCGGCACAACATCGTGGGCCGAAGGGCCTGTTCTGTACTGTATTTCTCTATCTATCTATCTAATTGTATTCCATTGTAATGGAATACAATGTTGACAAATGTGAGGTTATCCATTTTGGTAGGAATAACAGCAAACGGGATTATTATTTAAACGATAAAATATTAAAGCATGCCGCTGTTCAGAGAGACTTGGGTGTGCTAGTGCATGAGTCACAGAAGGTTGGTTTACAAGTGCAACAGGTGATTAAGAAGGCAAATGGAATTTTGTCCTTCATTGCTAGAGGGATGGAGTTTAAGACTAGGGAGGTTATGTTGCAATTGTATAAGGTGTTAGTGCGGCCACACCTGGAGTATTGTGTTCAGTTTTGGTCTCCTTACTTGAGAAAGGACGTACTGGCGCTGGAGGGTGTGCAGAGGAGATTCACTAGGTTAATCCCAGAGCTGAAGGGATTGGATTATGAGGAGAGGTTGAGTAGACTGGGACTGTACTCGTTGGAATTTAGAAGGATGAGGGGGGATCTTATAGAAACATTTAAAATTATGAAGGGAATAGATAGGTTAGATGCGGGCAGGTTGTTTCCACTGGCGGGTGACAGCAGAACTAGGGGACATAGCCTCAAAATAAGGGGAAGTAGATTTAGGACTGAGTTTAGGAGGAACTTCTTCACCCAAAGGGTTGTGAATCTATGGAATTCCTTGCCCAGTGAAGCAGTTGAGGCTCCTTCATTACATGTTTTTAAGGTAAAGATAGATAGTTTTTTGAAGAATAAAGGGATTAAGGGTTGTGGTGTTCGGGCCGGAAAGTGGAGCTGAGTCCACAAAAGATCAGCCATGATCTAATTGAATGGCGGAGCAGGCTCGAGGGGCCAGGTGGCCTACTCCTGCTCCTAGTTCTTATGTTCTTATGTTGTGGATACCATGCAAATGAGAACTAAGTACAGGCAATTGCGATGCAAATGTTGCAGAATGTAAAGTGCTTGACTGGGAAGTGAAGCATTTCCTGCAGCTCTTTCCCCTGTGGATTTTGAGTGCAGCTCTGAGTATCTTGTATCTACTGAATATGCTGCTCAGTACAAGTAGCACTCCAATACCTGTCCATTATGCACACCTGGCAGCTGCTTTTACACAAAACACACACACTAGGGGGCTGTGGATTTCCCCAGATGTTGGTCTGAGGGTGGTAACTCTAGTTGGATGCCTTGTCGTAGGTTCATGACGTGATCTCCAGGTTCCAATACCCCACCTCCCTCTCCCCTCACTCACCATCAGCGTCCCGGTACACATCCCAGTTTCCCATTTCCCTAAGTCAGTTTTAAAGACTCTTTATTACCCCACTTTTTCACTTTTACATCCCTCATCAGTTTCCTTACCATGGCTCTGGAACTAATGGTTTCCTTAGCAAAATTTAACCTGTCTTTAGTAAACAAAAAAAAACCCATTGTCTTTCAGTTCCTCCACCGTTGCTGGCTGTGTATTCGGCAAATCTCTCATGTTCTTATTAAAAAAAACTCATGCCTAACCTTCCTGTTGTCCCTTTCTAAATGGTGAATGTCTTCTGACCTTCCTTTATCCTTTCTTTTTCAAAAATTCATGTCCTAGAATTAATGATCTCTTCTCATAACTTAGCCCTCGACAATTCAGAAATGAGTTTTGTAATCTCTGAATTCACCCAATCATTCTGCAGCTTTCTTGTAATCCAAAGATCAAAGATGATGGCACTAAGCCAGAGATAATATCACAGCCGTTGGCTTATGGGTTACATCCTTAACTATATATATATACACTCAACATTCCATTTGCTTTCATCAACCAGTGAATCTTGGTCCAATAATTTTTTTAAATTTAGAGTACCCAATTATTTTTTTCAGGTTAACAGCAGTAGCTCCACTCTGTCACATACTTGTGACAATAATAGATTATCATTATCACTGTGCCACCATGCCACCCCTTGGTCTGATGATTGTAACCACTCATCTATCAAAAGTTGGCAACTTTTCTTATTTCAATCGTGTCATCGTTTAATTTGTTTTCATCGTTCTCAATTTTTTCTCATGCATTGACTTTCACCTCCTCATCTGAATTGTATCAGCTGTTTGTCCATTGACATAATCTCTCAAGATCTTTTAAAACCATCAGTATAATTAAACACTACCCAATTCATGGTGATTCAAATTGCGGGTGCCTTGGACTGTATCCTGCCCTCTGAGTCATTTATATGTAAATTCTGAACAGCAGCAGCTCCAACACTGACATCTGTGGTATTCCGCTGTGACAGATCACGACTACCCGCCTTGCTCTTTTTACCTTTCGCTACACATCAGTGGGGATCAGTTTATTTCTATTGGCTGGTCAGCTGGTTTGTGATGCACAGTGAGGCCAACTTCTCTGCTCCTTCTCTGGAGCATTCCTGCCTGCTCAGACAGGTTAGACGGTAACAAAATCCACCACCTAGGATTGATGATTGTAATCTCTCAATGCCAGTGTATTATCAACGGCAACTCCACTCCAAAATGGCCAGGATAGCCGCTGGCACCTCCCCCTCCTTCGCAAAGGTGGGATCATTACCAGTTGACCAGTGAGAAGATTGGCAAAGAAAAGAAAAAAAACTTGCATTTATACATTTGCCGTGTATTTCACAATCTTGATGTCCCAAAACACTTTTTATAAATTACTTATTTTGAAGTATTGTTGCAACACCCTGGGCCAATGTGCCGTCAATTCCAGCTCCACTTTAAAATACCCACGGTCACTGGTTGATCCCACTAAATTGCAGTCACCAAGTTTGTAACTTTAACACACGTAACCTTTTATTATGCACAGTATTATAATTAAACAGATAGAAAATGTAACTATCTAATACCTCTTTCCCAACACCCCTTTTCTAACTACCCCCACTGTCTGCACAAATATATAGAAAAACAACAGAGGGGAAAGGATGGTGGAAAGGGAAATAAAATATGAATAAAAATAAAAGGATAAAGATCTTTGATGCACTGGGATGACTTCCATTTAATGTCCTTCTGAAATTCAGGCTTCCGTTTTGGCACTTCGCATTAGGGGCTGGTTTAGCACTGGGCTAAATCGCTGGCTTTTAAAGCAGACCAAGGCAGGGCAGCAGTACGGTTCAATTCCCGTACCAGTCTCTCCGAACAGGCGCCGGAATGTGGCGACTAGGGGCTTTCCACAGTAACTTCATTTGAAGCCTAATTGTGACAATAAGTGATTTTCATTTCATTTTTCATTTTCTTCCTTCTAGGCTTGAGATGGTTTTCTCTGGCAATGTTGTCTACTTTCTCTGCAGACTCAGCATCATTTCAGGTTCACAGCAACGGATATGCCCGACACCCACTGTTTTCAGAACAATAGAGCAGTTCTTTCAATGGGGCATGCTGGAGGGAGAGGGAGAAAGGGAGAGAAAATGATCAAATAATGTGTTTCTTCAGTAGTGTTGGACGTTGGCCGCAACACCAAAGAGAAATTCTCTGCTCTTTGAAAGTGTGGTGGGATCATTTATAGCCAGCCACCTGACAGCAGAAATACAGTTCTGAGGGAACTCTGCACTGTCAGAAATACAGTTCTGAGGAAACGCTGCACTGTCATAAAGACAGTTCTGAGGGAATGCTGCACTGTCAGAAATACAGTTCTGAGGGAGCACTGCACTGTCAGAAATACAGTTCTGAGGGAATGCTGCACTGTCATAAAGACGGTTCTGACGGAGTGCTGATGTGTCAGAAAGACAGTTCTGAGAGAGCGCTGCGTCTGAAGGAGCTCTGCACCGACATAAAGACAGTTCTCAGGGAGCTCTGAATTGTCAGAAAGACAGTTATGGGGAGCGCTACACTGTCAGAAAACACAAAATAATTAAACTATAACTCCTTTGCCTGAAAGGCCACCTTCCCTGACCTATGCCCAGGTCAGGGTTTTTATCCTGAATAGTTTCCCCTTGTTAAGGGGAAACCATGCCCCCAATTACTGGGGGAGTTCATACTCTGCTGTGTAAGGGGGAAATCATATGGAGCACAGTCCTGGGCCCTCAAAGGAGTCGTAGCACAAACCTCCCAAGAATCTCAAATATTCCACTTTGTCGAATGCCTTTTCAACATTTAAAGATGCTGTTACCTCAAGTTCGGATACTGGGGAGAGGGAAAGCCTGTTTTATCCTCCAAGGTAATATTTGGGAGGCAAGGCTCCAATTGGAGCACCAGCACCTTGTAGCTTGTCGTCTGCATTCAAAAGCAAGATAGGAGGACCACACTTTTGTCGGGTCTTTGTCCCTGTTAAGAAGGAGAGAAATGGAGGCTTGATTGAGGGCCGGAGGCAACAACCCCTGGGATAGGGAATCATTGAACATGTCCAACAATAAAGGTAAAGCTGCTCCGAATACATAGAACATAGAACATTACAGCGCAGTACAGGCCCTTCGGCCTTCGATGTTGTGCCGCCCTGTGAAACCCCTCTAAAGTCCCTCCACACTATTCCCTTATCGTCCATATGCCTATCCAATGACCATTTGAATGCGTTTAGCGTTGGCAAGTCCACTACTGTTGCAGACAGGGCATTCCACGCCCTTACTACTCTCTGAGTAAAGAACCTACCTCTGACATCTGTCCTATATCTATCTCCCCTCAATTTAAAGCTATGTCCCCTCGTGCTGGACATCACCATCCGAGGAAAAAGACTCTCAATGTCCACCCTATCTAATCCTCTGATCATCTTGTATGCCTCAATTAAGTCACCTCTGAACCTTCTCTCTAACGAAAACAGCCTCAAGTCAACAAAGAACAAAGAAAATTACAGCACAGGAACAGGCCCTTCGGCCCTCCCAGCCTGCGCCGATCCAGATCCTTTATCTAAACCTGTCTCCTATTTTCCAAGGTCTACTTCCCTCTGTTCCCGCCCATTCATATACCTGTCTAGATGCTTCTTAAATGATGCTATCATGCCCGCCTCTACCACCTCCGCTGGTAAAGCGTTCCAGGCACCCACCACCCTCTGCGTAAAAAACTTTCCACGCACATCTCCCTTAAACTTTCCCCCTCTCACCTTGAAATCATGACCCCTTGTAACTGACACCCCCACTCTTGGGAAAAGCTTGTTGCTGTCCACCCTGTCCATACCTCTCATAATTTTGTAGACCTTTCCTCATAAGATCGTCCCTCCATACCAGGCAACCTCCTTGTAAATCTCCTCTGTACCCTTTCCAATGCTTCCACATCCTTCCTATAATGTGGCGACCAGAACTGCACGCAATACTCCAAATGCGGCCGAACCAGAGTTTTGTACAACTGCAACATGACCTCATGGCTCCGAAACTCAATTCCTCTACCAATAAAAGCTAATACACCGTACGCCTTCTTAACAACCCTCTGAACCTGGGTGGCAACTTTCAGGGATCTATGGACATGGACACCGAGATCTCTGCTCGTCCACACTACCAAGAATCTTACCATTAGCCCAGTACTCTGTCTTCCTGTTATTCCTTCCAAAATGAAACACCTCACAGTTTTCTGCATTAAACTCCATTTGCCACCTGTCAGCCCAGCTCTGCAGCTTATCTAGGTCCCTCTGTAACTTGTAACATCCTTCCGCACTGTCCACAACTCCACCGACTTTAGTGTCATCTGCAAATTTACTCACCCATCCTTCTACGCCCTCGTCCAGGTCATTTATAAAAATGACAAACAGCAGCGGCCCCAAAACAGATCCTTGTGTTACACCACTAGTAACTGGACACCAGTCAGAACATTTCCCATCAACCACCACCCTTTGTCTTCTATCAGCTAGCCAATTTCTGATCCAAACTGCTAAATCACCCTGAATCCCATGCCTCTGTATTTTCTGCAATAGCCTACTGTGGGGAACCTTATCAAATGCTTTACTGAAATCCATATACACCACATCAACTGCTTTACTCTCATCCACCTGTTTGTTCACCTTCTCAAAGAACTCAATGAGGTTTGTGAGGCACGACCTACCCTTCACAAAACCATGTTGACTATCTCTAATCAAATTATTCCTTTCCAATACTTTTCCCACAACAGAAGTAAGGTTCACTGGTCTACAGTTACTGGGGTTATCTCTACTCCCCTTCTTGAACAAGGGGACAACATTTGCTATCCTCCAGTCTTCTGGCACTATTCCTGGAGACAAAAATGACTTAAAGATCAAAGCCAAAGGCTCAGCAATCTCCTCCCTAGCTTCCGAGAGAATCCTAGGATAAATCCCATCCGGCCCTATTTTCACTCTTTCCAGAATCGCTAACACCTCCTCCTTATGAACCTCAAGCCCTTCTAGTCTAGTAGCCTGCATCTCAGTATTCTCCTCGACAACTTTGTCTTTTTCCTGTGTGAATACAGACGAAAAATACTCATTTAGCACCTCTCCTATCTCCTCGGACTCCACACACAACTTCCCACTACTGTCCTTGACTGGCCCTACTTTTACCTTAGTCATTCTTTTATTCCTGACATATCTATAGAAAGCTTTAGGGTTATCCTTGATCCTACCTGCCAAAGACTTCTCATGTCCTCGCCTGGCTCTTCTTAGCTCTCTCTTTAGAGCTTTCCTACCTAACTTGTAACTCTCAAGCGCCCTAACTGAACCATCACGTCTCATCTTTACATAAGCCTCCTTCTTCCTCTTGACAAGTGTTTCAACTGCTTTAGTAACCCATGGTTCCCTCGCTCAACCACTTCCTCCCTGCCTAACAGGTACATACTTATCAAGGACACACAGTAGCTGTTCCTTGAACATGCTCCACATTTCCATTGTGCCCATCCCCTGCAGTTTTCCTCTCCAGCCGATGCATCCTAAGTCTTGCCTCATCGCATCATAATTGCCTTTCCCCCAGCTATAACTCTTGCCCTGCGGTGTATACCTATCCCTTTCCATCGCTAAAGTAAATGTAATCGAATTGTGGTCACTATCACCAAAGTGCTCACCTACCTCCAAATCTAACACCTGTCCTGGTTCATTACCCAGTACCAAATCCAATATGGCCTCGCCTCTTGTTGGCCTATCTACATACTGCATCAGGAAACCCTCCTGCACACATTGGACAAAAATGGACCCATCTAAAGTACTCGAACTATAGTGTTTCCAGTCAATATTTGGTAAGTTAAAGTCCCCCATAACAACTACCCTGTTACTTTCGCTCCAATCCAGAATCATCTTTGCAATCATTTCCTCTACATCTCTGGAACTTTTCGGAGGCCTATAGAAAATCCCTAACAGGGTGACCTCCTTTCCTGTTTCTAACCTCAGCCCTTACTACCTCAGTAGACGAGTCCTCATCAAACGTCCTTTCTGCCACTGTAATACTGTCCTTGACTAACAATGCCACCCCTCCCCCTCTTTTACCACCTTCCCTGAGTTTACTAAAATATCTAAACCCCGGCACCTGCAACAACCATTCCTGTCCCAGCTCTATCCATGTCTTCAAAATGGCCACAACATCGAAGTCCCAGGTACCAACCCATGCCGCAAGCTCACCCACCTTATTCCGGATGCTCCTGGCATTGAAGTAGACACACTTTAAACCACCTTCCTGCCTGCCGGTACACTCCTGCAACTTTGATTTGCCTTTTACAAATCTGTGTTGGCTTTTGTAATTAACTCAAACCTTTCCAAATGCTTGGTGACCTTTTTCCTGGGGTTATTGTCTCTTAAATCCGAATCACCACTGATGTTAAACTGACTGGTCTGTAATTATTTGGAGTTCGAGGCATCCTTCCTTGAATAAGGGCGCCATATTTGACCTCTCCAATCCTCTGGTACCTCCCTCTTATCTATGGTAGATTGGAAAATTATGACAAGCCCTTCCTATGTCTCCATCCCCACTTCATTCAGCAGGCCTTCCCAGTGCATCCTGCATATCAACTTTGACCCCAACCATTGCCTCTATAATCTCTACCTCTGACCTATATTTTGACCAAGCCTATTTGATGGGACAATGTAGAAGGATTTTGACTCTGTATCTAACCTGTGCTGCTGGTGTTTGGTGCTGTTACTGGGTGCCTGGTATGGAATGTGCCCCATTCCAAGCACTGATGTTATCTTACTGAATGCTGATTACAAGCACATTTCTGGTTGATGATGGTGGATGTCGTGTAAGATTTCACTGCTGACTCACTAATCTTTTTCACTTGTCTTCAGGAGACTGCTGAGGATCTTCACTGTATCGACAGCTGTGAATACATCTGGGAGGCTGGGGTGGGCTTTGCCCATTCTCCGCCGCACAACTACATCCATGACCTGAACAGGTGAGACACAGCTGCGGTGCCGCTTAATATACAGGTGTAGGTTTGGTTTGATTGTATCCCATCATCTACATGTTCTTGGGATCTCCTCCAGGCTGTACCCAGAATATGCAGTGTCTGGTCAGTGACCAGAGCAGGCAATGACCAGGCATGACTAGAGGATGGACATGACTGGGGAGTGCAGTGTTTGGAGATTCATTCAGCTATAGGCCAAATCCTAATTTCCTCCTCTGGCTGTGGCCAGTTAACTTGGTGTTTTTGGTAACGTGAAGGTCATTCCAATAAAAGGAAGCTTTTGTGGGGAGCAGAATATGTGTTGAACCATTAGTTTCTATCATCCAATGGATGTGGAAGTTGACAAGTCAGTGTTTATTGACCATCTCTGCTTGTACTGAGAAGATGCTGATGGATCATGTCCTTGGACCATTGGAGGTAGTTTGATAAAGTGAGTGCTAAGCCATTTTAAAGGATGTTTAAGAGCCAATATTAGTGTTGGAAATGAGGTACATAGAGGACCAGCATTGGTTAAAAATGGAGGTACATATAGAACCAGCATTGAGTAAAAATGTGGGCGGCACAGTAACACAGTAGTTAGCACTGTTGCTCACAGCACCAGGGACCTGGGTTCGATTCCTGGGTTGGGTCACTGTCTGCACGGAGTCTGCACGTTCTCCCTGTGTCGGCGTGGGTTTCCTCCGTGCTCTGTTTCCTTCCACAGTCCATTGATGTGCTGGTTAGGAGGATTGGCCATGCTAAATTACCCCGTAGTGTCCAAAGGTTGGGTGGGGTTACGGGGATAGGGCGGACATGTAGGTTTGGGTAGGGTGCTCTTTTAAGGGCTGGTTTAGAATCGATGGGCTGAAAGGCCTTCTGCACTGTAAATTCTATTCTATATTCTATGAACCAGCATTGGGTAAAATGGAGGTACATATAGTACCAGTGATTAAAAATGGCAGTACATATACATCCAGCATTGGGGATTAATGGAGGTACATATAGAACCAACATTGGGCAAAAATAGCGGTACATATAGAATCAACATAGAGTACAAATGGTGGTATAGGTAGAACCAGCATTGGGTAAAAATGGAGATACATATAGAACCAGCACTGGGTAAAAATGGAAGTACATATATAGAACCAGCACTGGGTAAAAATGGCGGAACATATAGAACCAGCATTAGGTAAAAATGAAAGTAGATATAGAACCAGCATTGGGAAAAATGGCAGTAATATAGAACCAACATGGAGTAACAATGGCAGGAGAAATAGAACCAAAATGAAAGTAGATACAGAACCAGCTTTAGGTAAAAAGTGCGGTACATATAGAACCGACATGGGGAAAAATGGTGGGTTTCCTTCCCGAATGATTCAGATGGGTTTTTACAACAATCCAAAGTTTCATGCTTACTTTTACTAACTCGCATTTACTAATGCTCACATTTACTAATTTGAAAGATATATTAGAAAACAAAAATCATCCACTGTCATCACCTGACAACAAAAAGCCAACTGAATATTGGGGAAATTGATTCACAAGGATGTAGTGGACTCGCCAACACTAAACGCATTCTAATGGTCATTGGATAGACATATGGCCATAAGGGAATAGTGTAGATGGGCTTTAGAGGGGTTTCACGGTCGGCGCAACATCGAGGTCCGAAGGGCCTGTACTGCGCTGTTATGTTCTATGTTGTTAAAATTGGGAGGATTAATCTATTGGGAATGATTGAAGAGGCGGTGGTTCCTTGATTGAGGCTTGAGTCTGCATGAGGGAGAAGGGAATAGGGGACAGAATAGGAAGAAATAACTAAATTGGGAAATATTAACGACAGCACAGACCATGGGCTGAGTGGCTCTTTGCAATGCTGTAGATTCTAAGTGCTTGGATCAAAGGTTTGAACCCGTTGAACACTGATGGAATGAAGGGTGAGCTGGGTTTGCTGCAGTTTTCTTTCTCACCCAGCATTTCTCTTGTTCCATCAGGACCGAGCTTCTGAAGCTGCTGCTGACATGTTTCTCCGAGGCTGTATACCTCCCACCCACCTCAGAGGGGAACATTCTCAACCCATGGGTCCAATTCTTCTGTTCAACAGAAAACAGGTGAGGCCCAGGCAGAAAAAAGAAGGTTCCTAGCGTTGTGAGGGAATGTTGTGTTATTCCCAGAAACTGTGCAGGGTTTTTTGGGACAGTTCCGCTGCCCCCCTTCCCCGTCCATTCTCTAAAATCTCTTCTATCGGTCATACCACCCAGATTTTTCAACTTGATAGAGAAAGGAATTTCGGGATGTGGCTATTTTTGGGAGTGGGTGTGATTGGCTCTCTGATCTATTCCCACCCCCACCCCGCCTGCCCAAAATAATCAACAAGAGTTTAATCTATTTGGGTATTTTGAACTGGTTGCCTTGACTGTGCAAGATTTAAATTCATAATCCAGGCTGACATACCTGTGCGGTTCTGTTGGAGGTGCCGTCAGTCAGAAAAGATGTTAAACCAAGTCTGGGCTTTCATGGAATGCAGTGTTTAAAGGAGACAGTTCACTATCGATGCTCAGGACGTCAAAGCGTGTAGTGAGGCAGTGGGGAAAGTAACACTGACAAAGGAGAGTACTTGCAGGCACGGAGATGGGTTGGAGTGTGTATACTTCAACGCAAGAAGCATCAGGAATAAGGTGGGTGAACATAAGGCATGGATCGGTACTTGGGGCTACGATGTGGTGGCCAACACGGAAACTTGGATAGTAGAGGGGCAGAAATGGTTTTTGGAGGTTCCTGGTTATAGATGTTTCAATAAGATTAGGGAGGATGGTAAAAGAGGTGGGGGGTGGCATTGTTAATTAGAGATAGTATAATAGCTGCAGAAAGGCAGTTCAAGGAGGATCTGCCTACTGAGATAGTGTGGGTTGAAGTCAGAAATAGGAAAGGAGCAGTAACTTTGTTGGGAGTTTTTTTATAGGCCCCCCAATAGCAGCAGAGATGTGGAGGAACAGATTGGGAAACAGATTTTGGAAAGGTGCAGAAGTCACAGCGTAGTAATCATGGGAGACTTCAACTTCCCAAATATTGAGTGGAAACTCTTTAGATCAAATAGTTTGGATGGGGTGGTGTTTGTGCAGTGTGTCCAGGAAGCTTTCCTAACACAGTATGTAGATTGTCCGACCAGAGGGGAGGCCATTTGGATTTGGTACTTGGTAATGAACCAGGGCAAGTGATAGATTTGTTAGTGGGAGAGCATTTTGGAGATAGTGACCACAATTCTGTGACTTTTACTTGAGTAATGGAGAGGGATAGGTGCTTGTAACAGAGCAAGGTTTACAATTGGGGGAAGGGTAAATACGATGCTGTCAGACAAGAACTGAAGTGCACAAGTTGGGAACATAGGCTGTCAAGGAAGGACACAATTGAAATGTGGAACTAGTTCAAGGGACAGATACTATGTGTCCATGATATATATGTCCCTGTCAGGCAGGGAAGAGATGAACCATGGTTGACGCGAGGTTGAATGTCTTGTTAAGAGGAAGAAGGAGCAAGGCTGAGGAAACAAGGTTCAGACAGGGCGTTGGAGGGATATAAGATAGCCAGGAGGGAACTGAAGAAAGGGATTAGGAGAGCTAAGAGAGGGTATGAAAAGTCTTTGGCGGGTAGGATCAAGGAAAACCCCAAGGCCTTTTACACATATGTGAGAAATATGAGAATGACTAGAACGAGGGTAGGTCCGATCAAGGACAGTAGCGGGAGATTGTGTATTGAGCCTGAAGAGATAGGAGAGGTCTTGAACGAGTACTTTTCTTCAGTATTTACGAATGAGAGGGGCTATATTTTGGGAGAGGACAGTGTGAAATAGACTGGTAAGCTCAAGGAGATACTTGTTTGGAAGGAAGATGTGTTGGGCATTTTGAAAAACTTGAGGATAGACAGGTCCCCCGGGCCTGACGGGATATATCCAAGGATTCTATGGGAAGCAAGAGATGAAATTGCAGAGCCGTTTGCAATGATCTTTTCATCCTCACTGTCAACAAGGGGTGGTACCAGGGGATTGGAGAGTGGCGAATGTCATGCCCCTGTTTAAAAAAGGGAATAGGGATAACCCTGGGAACTACAGGCCAGTTAGTCTTACTTGGGTGGTAGGCAAAGTAATGGAAAGGGTACTGAGGGATAGGATTTCTGAGCATCTGGAAAGACACTGCTTGATTAGGGATAGTCAGCACGGATTTATGAGGGGTAAGTCTTGCCTCACAAGTCTTATTGAATTCTTTGAGGAGGTGACCAAGCACATGGATGAAGGTAAAGCAGTGGATGTAGTGTACATGGATTTTAGTAAGGCATTTGATAAGGTTCCCCATGGTAGGCTTATGCAGAAAGTAAGGAGGCATGGGATAGTGGGAAATTGCCTGGCAATGTGGAGGAGCAGAGAGATCTTGGGGTCTACGTTCATAGATTTTTGAAAGTTGCCACTCAAGTGGATAGAGCTGTGAAGAAGGCCTATGGTGTGCTTGCGTTCATTAGCAGAGGGATTGAATTTAAGAGCCGTGCGGTGATGATGCAGCTGTACAAAACCTTGGTAAGGCCACATTTAGAGTACTGTGTGCAGTTCTGGTTGCCTCATTTAGGAAGGCTGTGGAAGCTTTGGAGAAGGTGCAAAGGAGATTTATCAGGATGTTGCCTGAAATGGAGAGTAGGTCTTACGAGGAAAGGTTGAGGGTGCTCAGCCTTTTCTCATTAGAATGGAGAAGGATGAGGGGAGACTTGATAGAGGTTTATAAGTTGTTCAGGGGAATAGATAGAGTAGACAGTTAGAGACCTTTTCCTCGGGTGGAATAAACCATTGTGAGGGGACATAAATTTAAGGTGAATGGTGGAAGATATGGGGGGATGTCATGAGGTAGGTTCTTTACCCAGAGAGTAGTGGGGGCATGGAATGCACTGCCTGTGGAAGTAGTTGAGTCAGAAACATTAGGGACCTTCAAGCAGCTATTGGATAGGTACATGGATTACGGTAGAATGATGGGGTGATTACGGTAGAATGATGTGTTATAGATTAATTTGTTCTTAATCTAGGACAAAAGTTCGGCACCGCATCGTGTGCCAAAGGGCCTGTTCTGTGCTGTATTTTCTATGTTCTATGTTTTAATCTCCAGGGAAAGCTTAAAATTGATTTTAAACATTTTTTGAGAGGTACAAAACAATAAAGCAAGAAAAACAAACCCAAGAAACAATCCAGAATAGCCGCCACCATCCCCTTTCTAAAATCCACATCATCCCAATTTGGAGCATCTATATTTGGCAAAACGTGCCCTCCAGCACCTCTGTGACCATGACACATATACTTCCCTGATCAGCCACCACCTTCAGCATCTGAAATGGACTCTTTTGTTAATCAAAATTGCTACACCCCGGGTCAAAATTGCTACACCCCGGGCCGTACTATCAAAGCCCAATTGCAACACCTGACTTACCCAGCTCTTCCGGAACCTTACCTGATCCTTCACCCTCAAGTGGGTCTCCTATTAAAGCACCACATCGGCCATCAAACTCTTCAAGTGAACAGAAACTTTTGCCCGTTTTCCCGGGGCCCCCAGCCCCTGCACATTCCATGTCACCAAATGGATCGGGGATGGGGTCTCTCACCTGGTCCCTCCCCCCACCTCAACTCAGCCACCACCTCCATGGGGGATGCTCCCATAATAATCATCTTTATTGGCAGAAGTAGGCTTACATTAACACTGCAATGAAGTTTAAAAAAAATATTTTTGTAACAATAACGAATGCAATGTCAGTCCCCTTATCATCAACAACAACAACCCCATCCTCCCACCAACCCGCAAACAACTGCCTGCATGCTAACATAAACAAAAAGGAATCAGGAATCACCCATAGTCACCATTAACACATACAGCCCCCCCCCCAATGTTCGATGTAATCCAATTCCTGAAAGTGCATGATTGATAATGCCAATGAATTGCAGAACTCCTCCATCCTACCCCTCAGTTCAAATTTAAGTTTGGAGTTCAAACTTAAGCTGGAGTTAAGAATTCCAGCAGGTCACCCTGCCACGCCAGGGCACAGGGTGGAGAGGTTGATCTCCATCCCAACAGGATCCGCCTATGGGCGTTCAACGAGGCGAAGGCTACAACAGCTGATCTCCGCACCCATTTCTAACCCCGGCTGGTCCAAGATCCCGGATATGGCCTGCTGAGGGTCCGGGTCCAGTTTCGCGCGCACCACTTCAGAGATTACCCTAAAAAATCTCCTTTCAGTAATCCTTCATCCTTGGACAGGACTAAAACATATGAACGTGATTTGTAGGATCCCCCAACAACGTTCACACACATCTTCTACCCCCTCAAAGAGCCGGCTCATCCTCACCCTTGTGAGATGCATGCTGTATACCACCTTCAGCTGTATCAGCCCCAACCTCGCGCACGAGGTGGGGGCATTCACTCTCCGGGGCACCTCACACCAACACTGCAATGAAGTTACTGTGAAAAGCCCTAATCGCCACATTCCAGCGCCTGTTCGGGAACACAGAGGGAGAATTTAGAATGTCCAAATTATCTAATGGCAGTCTTTCGGGACTTGTGGGGGGAAACCGGAGAACCCGGAGGAAACTCACGCAGACATGGGGAGAACATGCAAACTCCACAGACAATGACCCAAGCTGGGAATCGAACTTGGGACCCTGGAGCCTCTACTGACCTTTGACTTGCCAAAGCTCCTTGCTGGCGAGGGTAGCTATCCTCACTTCTGACATTTAGCCCATGACCTTGATTGGATCAAATATGTGAAGTGGGCAATGAATTGTTGAGTGCGTAATTGGTGAAATAGTGTTGCTCGTTGACTCTAACCGAGCATTATTTTGTCAGGTGACATTACCTTGTTCGAAGTTAAGAATAATTTCTGACTTTCAGCCCACCCAGTCTTGGTATTCTGTGTGGTCAGTTTCTGACCCCTGACCCTCTTACTGTCTTGGACTCTGTTAGTGTCTGATCCCTGACTCTCCTGGACTCTATCAATTGACCACCTATGCTTTGTGTAGATTCTGCCCCTTCTTTCTCCCTGAACGTTGCACTGGTTCTCACTTAGAAACTCACTGTTTGTACAATTAGTTGTTTTGTAAGCTCTCTCACTGACTTGTGGTTGACTGCTGTGTTTCAGGCATGCGTTGCCGCTGTTTACATCGTTGTTGAACATTGTGTGTGCATATGACCCTGTGGGATATGGCTTTCCGTACAACCATCTCCTCTTCTCCGATTACCGGGAGCCCCTGGTGGAGGTGGCTGCTCAGGTCCTCATTGCCACCCTGGACCATGATGCCTCCACCAGCCTGAGCCCGTCTGTGGATGGGACCACAACAAGCACTGCCATGGACGACACAGAGGTGAGGCCACATGATCCAGGTTCGAGCTGTGATTAACCTCTTCACTGCTGACTCAGTGCTTTCAACATTCACAGAGTATTATTTTTCATATGAAAATATCCTAGCTGGTGTCTGCTGTCACACTTGCTCTCTGGACTGGAGAGCCGTTGTGCATATCGGTCATAGAAATTTTAGGTCTCCTTTCTTCCAGACTCGGGGACATTGGAGCCTGTTGTCCACTGCTTGATGTGAACTCCAGGCAGTTTCCTTCAGCAGGTCTCCATTTACAATACCATGAATCAGTACCATGTCGATTAGTGTTAACCCACAAGGCCATCAGAAAAGGACAATTAACTTTGACACATTGAAAATAATGTTAATTATCCCCAAATACAAAGTTCATGGCTCCAAACTTTATTTGCCTCTTGCAGCCTCCTGGTCCTGAGAATCTGTTTGTCAACTACTTGTCCAGGATACATAGAGAAGAGGTAAGTCTCCTTAAATCTTCTGCAGTAACATTTTCTTTGAAATTCTGGGGAATGCTAATTGCAAATTATGACATGAGCTCAGTCAATGTGACAGTGGGAGAGAAAGATAAACCAACTGACCAGTAACCAGATGTGGGTAAACTTAACATCTTCAATTCAAACTATTTGGAAGTGTGCAGTTTTGGTTGCCCGTAACAACACTTAACAGGATTGCAATCAGACCAAGCCAAAGAAATAGGTATTGGAACAGGTGAAACGAAAGAGAAAATGCTGGAAAATCTCAGCAGGTCTGGCAGCATCTGTAGGGAGAGAAAAGAGCTAATGTTTCGACTGCGATGACAAAGCTTCGACAAAGAGTCATTGGACTCGAAACGTTAGCTCTTTTCTCTCCCTACAGATGCTGCCAGACTTGCTGAGATTTTCCGGCATTTTCTCTTTCGTTTCAGATTCTAGCATCCGCAGTAATTTGCTTTTATTGGAACAGATGACATGGAAGGGAGGCAAAATATTTTCTTGCGTCTGTCTGCAGGCAGATATAATTTTTGAACTAGACTGTGGCGTGTTTCCCCAAATGCTCTGTTTGTGATATCAATTTTCAACTGACCCACAGCAAAGTCTCTTTAGGGTTCATTCAGATGTATTGTTTATAGCATCAAACCCTGGGGATAGTTGTCGCATCTATATCCACACACACAGCCATGAGAGAAGGAAAAGGAATGAAAAGAGGTTTTCAATTAGTAATAATTTGAAACAAAAAAAAATTGTGGCACGGTAGCACAGTTGTTTCACAGCTCCAGGTCCTAGGATTCGATTCTCGGCTTGGGTCACTGTCTGTCTGTGCGGAGTCTGCATGTTGTCCCCATGTCTGCGTGGGTTTCCTCCGGGTGCTACGGTTTGCTCCCACAGTCCAAAGATATGCAGATTAGTTGGATTGGTCATGATAAATTGCCCTTAGTGTCCAAAAATGTTAGGTGGGGTTACTGGGTTACAGGGATAGGGTGGAGGTATGGGCTTGGGTATGGTGTTCTTTCCAAGGGCCGGTGCAGACTCAATGGGCCGAATGGCTTCTTTCTGCACTGTAAATTCTATGTTTCTATGAATCTGCAGCCCAGGGGCCATATGCGGCCCATCTGGGTTCTGAGTGCAGCACATGAGACATTTTGTTTACCATACCCAACCTTAGGGTTGCCACATTCTACCGATTTCCTACTGATATGACTAAAGTAGTCCGGACATAAAGCAAGGGGCAGCACGGTGACACAGTGGTTACCACTGTTGTTTCACAGCACCAGGGACCCGGGTTCGATTCCGATCTCGATGACTGTCTGTGTGGAGTTTGCACATTCTCCCTGTGTCTGTGGGTTTCCTCCGGGTGCTCTGGTTTCCCCTCTCAGTCCAAAAATGTGCAGGTTAGGTGGTTTGGCCATTCTAAATTGCGCCTTCGGGTGGGGTTGAATGAATATGGTGGGGGATTTGGCCTAGGTATGATGGTCTTTTGAAGGATCAGTGTAGACTCGATGAGCCAAATGACCTCCTTCTGCACTATGCGGACTCTATGACTCTTATGAAGTGAAGTGAGATGCGTGCTGATTGCTTACAACATTGACTGTGAGAATTGTGCACTCCATCTGCATCCAATCAGGCGTAAATATTTATTTTGTGTTTCTTTGAAGTTGAAATATTGATATATTTTATTAATATGATCGAGCATTTTCTATAAATCACAATGAAATATTTGCTGTGTATTAAATATATTTAATCTTATTAATGGGGTCATGGTTACTGAGCAAGCCTGATTTCAATCGATTTAAATTCAACCAGTGATTAGGGACAAGAAGGTGTGACTGTGAGTCAGGCAGGTCGAGGGAACCAGGAGGTAGGGTTCCAGGAGCTCCAGCCCTTGTCTATGTCCAACAGGTTCGAGATTCTTGTTTCCAGTATGGACAGGAACAGGGACTGCAGGGACGATGAGCAAACTGACCACAGCACTGTGTTACAGGGAGCCATTCAAGCGGGGAGAGAAAATAAATGTTGTCATATTTGGGGATGGTATAGTTAGGGGCATTGACACTGTCCTCTGTGACCAGGATCGAGAATCCCGAAGGTTGTGTTGCCTACCTGCTGCTCGGCATTGGGACATCTCAACTGGGCTGCAGAGGAACTTTGAGTGGGAGGGGAAAGATCCAGTTGTTGTGCTCCACATGGGTACCAAGGACATAGGTAGAACAAGGACAGAGGTTCTGCGAAGGGAGTATGACCAGCTAGGAGCTAAATTAAAAAGCGGAACCAAAAATGTAATAATCTCTGGATTACTACCCGAGCCATGAGCTAATTTGCACAGGGTCAGTAAGATTAAAGAGGTAAATGCGTGGTTCAATGATTGATGTGGGAGAAATTGTTTGAATTCACCGGACATTGGCACCAGTACTGGGGAAGGAGGGAGCTGTTCTGATGGAATGGTCTTCATCTGAATCATGCTGGGACCAGAGTCCTCGTGAATCGCATAACTGGGGCTGCAGATGGGACTTTAAACTGAGTGGGGTTTTGGGGGCCGCGGGGGGGTCAGTGTATCGGGGAAATTAGAAAACCCAAATTAAAGGAGGAGGTAAGAGTGCAGGATAGCGATGTGGCGGATGGTTAAAATAAAGGTGAGGGACAGAACGGGTAAATGTCTTGATGCACCAAGGAATTATGGAAGAGTAGAGAAATTTAACAGTGGAACAAATTAAAAAGCTTTGTATCTAAATGCACAAAGTATTTGGACCAAACTTAATGATTTAATGGTGCAAATAGAAACAGAAGGTTATGATTTGGTGGCGATTATTGAAACGTAGTTACAGGGAGTTGAATATCCAAGAGTACGCAGTATTTCGGAAAGATAGACCGAAAGGAAAAGGAGTTGGCGTCGCCCTGCTTGTGAGGAAAGGGGTCAGTGCTGTAGTGAGAAATGACATAAGCACTGGAGATCAAGATGTCGAATCAGTCACAAGAATAATCATAAGAATTACTTTGACATTACTTGAGAAAGGACGTACTGGCACTGGAGGGTGTGCAGAGGAGATTCACTAGGTTAATCCCAGAGCTGAAGGGGTTGGATTATGAGGAGAGGTTGAGTAGACTGGGACTGTACTCGTTGGAATTTAGAAGGATGAGGGGGGATCTTATAGAAACATTAAAAATTATGAAGGGAATAGATAGGATAGATGCGGGCAGGTTGTTTCCACTGGCGGGTGACAGCAGAACTCGGGGACATAGCCTCAAAATACGGGGAAGTAGATTTAGGACTGAGTTTAGGAGGAACTTCTTCACCCAAAGGGTTGTGAATCTATGGAATTCCTTGCCCAGTGAAGCAGTTGAGGCTCCTTCATTACATGTACATACTAAAAATAATAAAAAGAACTAAGGTAAATTACAAAAGAAGACTAGCGCAAAATATCAAAGGATAGCAAAAGTTTCTATAAGTACAGAAAAGGGAAGAGAGCCCCTATAGTGAATGTTGTCCCTTGGAAGATGAAACCGGAGAGCTAATAGTGGGGAACACCGAAATGGCAAAGATGTTAAATCAATACTTCGCCTCTGTTTTCACGGTGAAGGACAGTAGTACCATTCTTATATGATCGGGCAATTGTGAGGTAATAGAAAAGGAGGAACTTACAACAATCTGCATCAAAAGAAAAACGGTACGCAACAAACTCTTGGGGTTGAGGGCAGACGAGTCCCCAGGCCTGATGGCCGACATCATAGAATCATAGAATTTACAGTGCAGAAGGAGGCCATTCGGCCCATTGAGTCTGCACCGACCCTTGGAAATAGCACCCTACTTAAGCCCACACCTCTACCCTATCCCAGTAACCCAGTAATCATATCTAACCTTTTTTGGACACTCAAGGGCAATTTAGCATGGCCTAACCTGCACATCTTTGCACTGTGGGAGGAAACTGGAGAACCCGGAGGAAACCCACGCAGACACGGGGAGAACGTGCAGACGCGACACAGACAGTGATCCAAGTCGGGAATCGATCCTGGGACCCTGGAGCTGTGAAGCAACAGTGCTAGCCACTGTGCTACCGTGCCGTCCCTAAATCCAAGGGTGTTAAAGGAAGTGACAGCGGAGATAGTGGCTCCAAAGGTTACAATATTCCAAAATTACCTGGACACGGGAAAGATTCCAGTGATTGGAAAAATGCTAACATAATGTCCTTATTCAAAAAGGAAGGGAGGCAGAATGTTGGAAATTAAAGACAAGTTAATTTAATATTTTCTGTTGAGAAATTGTTAGAATCAATTATCAAGGAAGTAATATCAGGACATTTGGAAAGTCAAAATGCTACCCAGCAGAGTCAGCATGGTTATATGAAGGGAAAATCATGTTTGACTAATTTGCTAGAGTTCTTCGAAGGTGTCACAAGCAAAGTGGATATTGAACAAAGAACAAAGAAAAGCACAGCACCTAAACCTTGCCCCTCGCACCTTTAACCTATGCACCCTAGTAATTAACCCCTTTACCCTAGAAAAAAGTCTCTGAGTGTCCACTCTGTCTATGCCCCTCACAATTTTGTAGACCTCTATAAGGTCGCCCCTCAACCTCCTCCAGGAGTGGGGATCCTGTAGATGTGTATCTGGTCCTCCGGAAGACGTTTGATAAGGTGTGGCACAGAAGGTTGATTCACAAGATCAGATCACATGGGATTAGGGGTAATTTCTCTAGTGTGGCTAGAGGACTGGCTGACAGACAGAAGGCAGAGTCAGGATAAATGGGTCTTTTTCCAGATGGCAAGATGTAACAGGGTTCTGTCCTTGGGCCCCAACTATTTACAATCTATATTAGCGACTTGGATACAGGGATAGAAGGTTCTATAGCCAAATTCGCAGATGACGCAAAAAGAAATGGGACACTAAGTTGTGAGGAGGAAATAAAAACTTTACAAATGGGTAGCACGTTTAGCGAGTTGGTCACACCGCAGGTGAAAGTTACTGAGGGAGATAGAAAATGGGTGACCAAAAGACTGAGCAAGAGTAGGAAGGCAGTGCAGGTGTCCCCTGCGGTCATCTCCCTGAAAAACAGATATACTGCTTTGGATACTGTTGAGGGAGATGGCTCACCAGGGGAAGGCAGCAGCAGCAAGGTTCATGGCACCGTGGCTGGCTCTGCTGCGCAGCTGGGCAGGAAGAAAAATGGCAGGGCTATAGTGATAGGGGACTCGATCGTAAAGGGAATAGACAGGCGGTTCTGTGGACGCAATCGAGACTCCAGGATGGTATGTTGCCTCCCTGGTGCAAGGATCAAGGATGTCTCGGAGCGGCTGCAGGACATTCTTGGGGGGGGGGGGGGGGGGGGGTGAACAGCCAGCTGTTGTGGTGCACATAGGCACCAACGATATAGGTAAAAAACGGGATGAGGTCCTACAAGCTGAATTCAGGGAGTTAGGAGTTGAACTAAAAAGTAGGACCTCAAAGGTAGTAATCTCAGGATTACTACCAGTGTCACGAGCTCGTCAGAGTAGGAATGTCAGGATAGATAGGATGAATGCGTGGCTCGAGAGATGGTGCAAGAGGGAGGGATTCAAATTCCTGGGGCATTGGGACCGGTTCTGGGGGAGATGGGATCAGTACAAACCGGACGGTCTGCACCTGGGCAGGACTGGAACCGATGTCCTAGGGAGGGTGTTTGCGAGAGCTGTTGGGGAGGGTTTAAACTAATGTGGCAGGGGAATGGGAACCGATGCAGGAAGTTGGAGGGTATTAAAACAGGGACAGAAGCAAAAGGAAGTAAGGGGGAAAGTGCAAGGCAGAGAAGACATAGTCAAAAATCAAAAAGGGCGACAGTACAAGATACAGTGACTGAGGGGAGCTGAGTGAATAGACCCAGTAATACTAAAAGGAATAAAACTGGAGATGTTAAGATTCAAAACAGAGGTAAAAAAACCAACATAAGTGTACTTTACTTGAATGCTCGTAGTATTCGGAATAAAGTAAACGAGTTGATGGCGCAAATCATCGTGAATTACATCGTGAATTAACCATTACTGAAACATGGTTAAAGGATGGTCACGACTGGGAGTTAAATATCCGAGGGTAGCAAACTATTCGGAAGGACAGAGTGGATGGTAAGGGAGGTGGTGTAGCTCTGTTATTTAAGGATGACATCCGGGCAATAGTAAGGGATGACATCGGTGCGAAGGAGGATAAGGTTAAATCCATTTGGGTGGAAATCAGTAATACTAAGGCGAAAATGTCACTGATAGGAGTCGTCTATCGGCCACCAAATAGTAATGTTATGGTGGGGCAGGCAATAAACAAAGAAATAACTGATGCATGTAGAAACGGTACAGCAGTTATCATGGGGGATTTTAATCTACATGTCGATTGGTTTAACCAGGTCGGTCAAGGCAACCTTGAGGAGGAGTTTATAGAATGTATCCGTGATAGTTTCCTAGAACAGTTAGTAATGGAACCTACGAGGGAACAAGCGGTCCTAGATCATGTCCTGTGTAATGAGACAGGATTGATTCATGATCTCATAGTTAGGGATCCTCTCGGAAGGAGCGATCACAATATGGTGGAATTTAAAATACAGATGGAGGGTGAGAAAGTAAAATCAAATACTAGTGTTTTGTGTTTAAACAAAGGAGATTACAATGGGATGAGAGAAGAACTAGCTAAGGTAGACTGGGAGCAAAGACTTTCTGGTGAAACAGTTGAGGAACAGTGGAGAACCTTCCAAGCGATTTTTCACAGTGGTCAGCAAAGGTTTATACCAACAAAAAGGAAGGACGGCAGAAAGAGGGAAAATCGACCATGGATATCTAAGGAAATAAGGGAGAGTATCAAATTGAAGGAAAAAGCATACAAAGTGGCAAAGGTTGGTGGGAGACTAGAGGACTGGGAGATCTTTAGGGGGCAACAGAAAGCTACTAAAAAAGCTATAAAGAAGAGTAAGATAGAGTATGAGAGTAAACTTGCTCAGAATATAAAAACACAGTAAATGTTTTTACAAATATATAAAACAAAAAAGAGTGGCTAAGGTAAATATTGGTCCTTTAGAGGATGAGAAGGGAGTTTTAATAATGGGACATGAGGAAATGGCTGAGGAACTGAACAGGTTTTTTGGGTCGGTCTTCACAGTGGAAGACACAAATAACATGCCAATGACTGATAGAAATGAGGCTATGACAGGTGAGGACCTTGAGAGGATTGTTATCACTAAGGAGATAGTGATGGGCAAGCTAATGGGGCTAAAGGTAGACAAGTCTCCTGGCCCTGATGGAATGCACCCCACAGTGCTAAAAGAGATGGCTAGGGAAATTGCAGATGCACTAATGATGATTTACCAAAATTCACAAGACTCTGGGTGGTCCCGGTGTATTGGAAATTAGCAAACGTGACACCACTATTTCAAAAAGGAGGTAGGCAGAGAGCGGGAAATTATAGGCCAGTGAGCTTAACTTCGGTAGCAGGGAAGATGCTGGAATCTATCATCAAGGAAGAAATAGCGAGGCATCTGGATAGAAATTGTCCCATTGGGCAGACGCAGCATGGGTTCATAAAGGGCAGGTCGTGCCTAACTAATTTAGTGGAATTTTTTGAGGACATTACCCGTGCAGTAGATAACGGGGAGCCAATGGATGTGGTATACCTGGATTTCCAGAAAGCCTTTGACAAGGTGCCACACAAAAGGTTGCTGCATAAGATAAAGATGCATGGCATTAAGGGTAAAGTAGTAGCATGGATAGAGGATTGGTTAATTAATAGAAAGCAAAGAGTGGGGATTAATGGGTGTTTCTCTGGTTGGCAATCAGTAGCTAGTGGTGTCCCTCAGGGATCCGTGTTGGGCCCACAATTGTCCACAATTTACATAGATGATTTGAAGTTGGGGACCAAGGGCAATGTGTCCAAGTTTGCAGATGACACTAAGATGAGTGGTAAAGCGAAAAGTGCAGAGGATACTGGAAGTCTGCAGAGGGATTTGGATAGGTTAAGTGAACGGGCTATGGTCTGGCAGATGGAATACAATGTTGACAAATGTGAGGTTATCCATTTTGGTAGGAATAACAGCAAACGGGATTATTATTTAAACGATAAAATATTAAAGCATGCTGCTGTGCAGAGAGACCTGGGTGTGCTAGTGCAAGAGTCTCAGGAAGTTGGTTTACAGGTGCAACAGGTGATTAAGAAGGCAAATGGAATTTTGTCCTTCATTGCTAGAGGGATGGAGTTTAAGACTAGGGAGGTTATGCTGCAATTGTATAAGGTGTTAGTGAGGCCACACCTGGAGTATTGTGTTCAGTTTTGGTCTTCTTACTTGAGAAAGGACATACTGGCACTGGAGGGTGTGTAGAGGAGATTCACTCGGTTAATCCCAGAGCTGAAGGGGTTGGATTATGAGGAGAGGTTGAGTAGACTGGGACTGTACTCGTTGGAATTTGGAAGGATGAGGGGGATCTTATAGATACATATAAAATTATGAAGGGAATAGATAGGATAGATGCGGGCAGGTTGTTTCCACTGGCAGGTGAAAGCAGAACTCGGGGACATAGCCTCAAAATAAGGGGAAGTAGATTTAGGACTGAGTTTAGGAGGAACTTCTTCACCCAAAGGGTTGTGAATCTATGGAATTCCTTGCCCAGTGAAGCAGTTGAGGCTCCTTCATTAAATGTTTTTAAGGTAAAGATAGATAGTTTTTTGAAAAAAAAATGGATTTAGGGTTATGGTGTTCGGGCCGGAAAGTAGAGCTGAGTCCACAAAAGATCAGCCATGATCTCATTGAATGGTGGAGCAGGCTCGAGGGGCCAGATGGCCTACTCGTGCTCCTAGTTCTTCTGTTCTTAAGTTCTTAAATGGATATAGATGGGTTAGGAGAGCGGGCCAAAATGTGGCAGATGGAGATTAACATGCATTTTGGCCAGGAAAATGGGAAGGCAATTTATTATCTAAATGGGGAGACATGTTGGGGTGCTCCTTTCCGAGGGATCCTTTCCGGGCGTGGAGGGCTGAAGGGCCTTTTCCTGTGCTGTGCTTTTCTTTGTTCTTTGTGTGTTCTTTGGATCGGGGGTCCTCAAACATGAGGCACAGAAAAGAACAAAGAAGAGTACAGCACAGGAATAGGCCCTTTGGCCCTCCAAGCCTGTGCCGTCCATGCTGCCCGTCTAAACTAAAATCTTCTACACTTCCTGGGTCCATATCCCACTATTCCCATCCTATTCATGTATTTGTCTAGATGCCCCTTAAACGTCACTATCGTCCCTGCTTCCACCACCTCCTCTGGCAGCGAGTTCCAGGCACCCACAACCCTCTGTGTAAAAATACTTGCCTCGTACATCTCCTCTAAACCTTGCACCTTAAACCTATGCCCCCTAGTAATTGATCCCTCTACCCTGGGAAAAAGCCTCTGACTATCCACTCTGTCTATGCCCCTCGTAATTTTGTAGACCTCTATCAGGTCGCCCCTCCACCTCCGTCGTTCCAGTGAGAACAAACTGAGTTTATTCATCCTCTCCTCATAGCTAATGCTCTCCATAACAGGCAACATCCTGGTAAATCTCTTCTGCATCCTCTCTACAGCCTCCACATCCTTCTGGTAGTGTGGTGACCAGAATTGAACACTATACTCCAAGTGTGGCCTAACTAAGGTTCTATACAGCTGCAACCATGACTTGCCAATTTTTATACTCAATGCCCCGGCCAATGAAGGCAAGCATGCCGTATGCCTTCTTGACTACCTTCTCCACCTGTGTTGCCCCTTTCAGTGACCTGTGGACCTGTACACAAAGATCTCTCTGACTGTCAATACTCTTGAGGGTTCCAACATTCACTGTATATTCCCTACCTGGATTAGACTTTCCAAAATGCATGACCTCACATTTGTCCAGATTAAACTCCATTCGCCACCTCTCCGCCCAAGTTTCCAAATGATCTAAATCCTGCTGTATCCTCTGACAGTCCTAATTGCTATCCGCAATTCCACCAACTTTTGTGTCGTCTGCAAATTACTAATCAGACCAGTTTCATTTTCCTCAATCATTTATATATACTACGAACAGCAAAGGACCCAGCACTGATCCCTGCGGAACACCACTAGTCACAGACCTCCAATCAGAAAAGCACCCTTCCAGTGCTACTCTCTGCCTTCTATGACCTAGCCACTTCTGTATCCACCTTGCCAGATCACCCCTGATCCCGTGTGACATCACCTTTTGTAAACGTCTGCCTTGAGGGACCTTGTCAAAGGCCTTACTGAAGTCCATATAGACAACATCCACTGCTCTACCTGCATCAATCATCTTTGTGACCTCTTTGAAAAACTCTTATCAGGTTTGTGAGACACGACCTCCCCTTCACAAAACCATGCTGCCTCTCACTAAAACGTCTGCTTCCAAATGGGAGTAGATCCTGTCTCGAAGAATTCTCTCCAGTAATTTCCCTACCACTGACGTAAGGCTCACCGGCCTGTAGTTCCCTGGATTATCCTTGCTACTCTTCTTAAACAAAGGAACAATGCAGTTACAGCAGATAATTTAAAAAGTGAATGGAATGTTGGCATTTATAGCTAAAGGAATAGAGTATAAAGGTAAGGAAGTACTGCAGACAGTACTCGCATCAATACAGGTGATACCATACAAGAGACAGTAATTGTGTCAGTACAGGTGATACCACACAGGAGACAGTAATTGTGTCAGTACAGGTGATACCATACAAGAGACTATAATTGTGTCAGTACAGGTGATACCATACAAGAGACAGTAATTGTGTCAGTACAGGTGGATATCACACAGTAGACAGTAATCGCTTCAGTACAAGTGATATGGTAGAGGAAACAGTGCTCATGTCAGTATGACTAATACGGCAAAGGAGGCAGTGCTAACGTTAATATAAATGATACCGCACAAGAGACAGTGCTCGCGTCAGTACAGGTACATAAAAGGGAAGTGAGTCACGAAGGTGAATGTTAGCCCCTTGGAAGATGAAACTGATCAGTTAATAGTGGGGAACACAGAAATGACAGATGCTAAATCAATACTTTGCCTCAGTTTTCACGGTGGAGGACACTCGTATCATTCAGAGGTAATAGTAAGGGTGGAACTTGGAACAATCAGCAGCAATAGGGAAATGGTACTCAACAAACCCCTGGGATTGAGGGCCCCAGGGCCTGGTAGCCTACATCCGAGGGTGTTAAAGGATGTGGCAGCAGAAATGGTGTATCCATTGGTTGTGATATTCCAAAATTCCATGGACCGGGAAAGGTTGCAGAGGATTGGAAAAATGCTTATGTAAAACCCTTATTTAAAAAGGGAGGGAGTCAAAATGTGGTAAATTGCAGACCAGTTAGCTTAACATCTGTTGTTGGAAAATTGTTAGAATCAATTATCAAGGATGTAATATCAGGATATTTGGAAAGCCAAAGCGCTATCCAGCAGAGTCAGCATGGTTTTATGAAGGGCAAATTATCTTTGACTAATTTGCTTGAGTTCTTCGAAGATGTAAAAAGCAAAGTGGATATTGGGGATCCTGTAGATGTAGCATATCTGGATTTCTGGAAGGCGGTTGATAAAGTGTGGCACAGAAGGTTAATTCACAAGGTGAGATCACATGGGAATGATTAGGGGTAACTTATTAGCTTGGATAGAAGACTGGCTGACAGACAGGAGACAGAGAGTCAGGATAAATGGATGGCAAGATGTAACTAGTTAAGTGCCACAGAGTTCGGTCCTTGGGCCCCAGCTATTTACAATCTATATTAATGACTTGGATATAGGGATAGAAGGTTCTATAGCCAAATTTGCAGATGACACAAAAATAGGTGGAACAGTATGTTGCAATGAGGAAATAAAAATATTACAAATGGATATAGATAGGTTAGGATCGTGGGCCAAAATGTGGCAGATGGAGTTTAACGTGGATAAGTGTAAGGTGATGCATTTTGGTCAAAAAAATGGAAAGGCAACTTATTATCTAAATGGGGAGTGATTTCGGACTGCTCTGACGCAGAGGGATCTGGGTGTCCTCATGCATGAGTCACAGAAAACAAACATGCAAGTGCAGCAGATAATAAGGAAAGCAAATGGAATGTTGGCATTTATAGCAAAAGAAATTGAGTATGAAGGTAAGGAAGTGTTGTTGTAACTGTACAAGGCATTGGTAAGACTGCACCTGGAGTATGTGCACAGGTTTTGTCCCCTTATTTGAGGAAAGATGTAGTGGGATTGGAGGCAGTTCAGAGGAGGTTCACTAGATTGATTCCAGAGATGAGGGGTTTATCGTATGAGGAGAGATTGAACAGTTTAGGTCTATACTCTCTAGAGTTTAGAAGAATGAGGGGAGATCTCATTGAGGTACACAAGATGCTAAAAGGTATGCATAAAGTAAACGTGGAGCGGATGCTTCCTATTGTGGGGAATTCTAAAACGAGAGCTCATAATCTTAGAATATGAGGTAGCAAATTTAAAAGAAATTTGAGGAAATACTACTCCCAAAGGGTTGTGTATCTGTGGAATTCGCTACCACAGATGCAGTGACAGTGAGTAAATTTAAGGAGGGGTTAGATAGATTTTTAATTGGTAATGGGTCGAAGGGTTATGGAGAACAGGCAGGATGGTGGAGTTGAGGCCAGGATGGGATCAACCATGATCACATGTGATCACATGATCACAACTGCTCACGTTAGTACAGGTGACACTGCACAGGGTCACTGTTCATGTCAGTACAGGTGATACCGCACAAGAGATGGTGCTCACAGCTGAACAGGTGATATTCCACAGCAGGCTGTGGTCGACACTAGTACAGATGATACCCTACATGGGACAGTGCAGGACTCCATTACGGGTGATATCACACAGGAGACAGTGCTCACAACAGTCCAGGTGATACCGCTCAGGGGACAGTGCTTACCTCATTCCAGGTGATACCGCTCAGGGGACAGTGCTTAGCTGTCAGTCCAGGTGATACCGCTCAGGAGACAGTGCTTACCTCATTCCAGGTGATACCACTCAGGGGACTGTGCTTATGTCAGTCCAGGTGATACCGCTCAGGAGACAGTGCTTACCTCATTCCAGGTGATACCGCTCAGGGGACTGTGCTTATGTCAGTCCAGGTGATACCGCTCAGGGGACAGTGCTTAGCTGTCAGTCCAGGTGATACCGCTCAGGGGACAGTGCTTACCTCATTCCAGGTGATACCGCTCAGGGGACAGTGCTTAGCTGTCAGTCCAGGTGATACCGCTCAGGGGACAGTGCTTAGCTGTCAGTCCAGGTGATACCGCTCAGGGGACTGTGCTTATGTCAGTCCAGGTGATACCGCTCAGGGGACAGTGCTTAGCTGTCAGTCCAGGTGATACCGCTCAGGGGACAGTGCAGGACGCCAGTACTGATGATACTCGACAGGGGACAGTGCTCATGTCAGCACGTTTGATGTCACTCAGGAGATGGGTGCTCACCTCATTCCAGGTGATACCGCTCAGGGGACAGTGCTTACGTCTGCACAGGTGATACCGCACAGGAGACAGCGCTTACGTCAGTACAGGTGATACAGCACAGGAGACAGTGCTTACGTCAGTACAGGTGATACAGCACAGGAGACAGTGCTCTCCTCAGTGCAGGTAATACCGCACAGGGGACAGTTCTCATGTCAGCACGAGTAATACTGCACAGGGAACAGTGCTCACCTCAGACAGATGATACCGCACAGGAGACAGTGCTCACATCACATCAGGTGATACTGCACAAGGAACAGTGTTCACCCCAGTACAGGTGATACTGCAGAGAGAACAGTGCTCATCCCAGTACAGGTGATACTGCAGAGAGAACAGTGCTCACCTCAGTACAGGTGATGCTGCAGAGAGACCAGTGCTCACCCCAGTACAGGTGATGCTGCATAGGAAACAGTGGTCACCTGAGTACAGGTGTTACTGCACAGGGAACAGTGCTCACGTCACTACAAGTGATACCACACAGGGAACAATGCTTATGGTAATACAGAACATGCCACACAGGAGCAGTGCCCACCTCAGATAGGTGATGCCACACAGGGAACAGTGCTCACCTCAGACAGGTGTTACTGCACAGGGAACAGAGCTCACACCAGTACAAGTGATACCACACAGCAGTGCCCACCTCAGATAGGTGATGCCGCAAAGGGAACAATGCTCATGCCAGTAAAGGTGATGCCTTCAGGGAACAGTGCTCGCGTTAGTACAGGTGATGTCGCACAGGGAACAGTGCTCACGTTAGTACAGGTGATGTCGCACAGGGAACAGTGCTCACGTTAGTACAGGTGATACTGCACAAGGATCAGTGCTCATGTCAGGAAAGGTGATGCCTCACAGGGGCAGTACTCACCTCAGACAGGTGATGCCGCACAAGGAACAGTGCTTACCTCAGATAGGTGATGCCACAAGGGAATAGTGCTCACGTCAGGAAATGTGATGCCGCACAGGGAACAGTGCTCACCTCAGTACAGGTGATGCTGCACAGGGAACAGTGCTCACCTCAGTACAGGTGATGCTGCACAGGGAACAGTGCTCACCTCAGTACAGGTGATGCTGCACAGGGAACAGTGCTCACCTCAGTACAGGTGATGCTGCACAGGGAACAGTACTCACCTCAGTACAGGTGATGCTGCACAGGGAACAGTGCTCACCTCAGTACAGGTGATGCTGCACAGGGAACAGTGCTCACCTCCGTACAGGTGATGCTGCACAGGGAACAGTGCTCACCTCAGTACAGGTGATGCTGCACAGGGAACAGTGCTCACCTCAGTACATGTGATGCTGCAAAGGGAACAGTGCTCATGTCAGGAAAGGTGATGTTGCACAGGATACAGTGCTCACCTCAGTACATGTGATGCTGCACAGAGAACAGTGCTCATGTCAGGAAAGGTGATGCCGGACAGGATACAGTGCTCACCTCCCTTACAGGTGATACCGCACAAGGAGACATGTTGGACACCAGTATGGGTGATACCCCACTGGAGACAGTGCTGGATACCAGAACAGGTGATACTCAAGGGGGACAGTGCTGGCCACCAGTACAGATGATATCCCACGGGAGACGGTGCTGGACACCAGTTAAGTTGGTATTGCGCAGGGACTGTCCTGGACACCAGGACAGGTGATATCCCACGGGAGACGGTGCTGGACACTAGTTAAGTTGGTATTGCACAGGGACTGTGCTGGACACCAGAACAAGGAACACAGGCGGAGAAAATTTTGACACTGTAATTGTGCCGAGTGTGAACACCACTGTTCAATGTGCTTCATACTGATACTGTCCGGTTTGAAAAAGGTGTAGAGGAGAGCATATGTTGTAATGTTGCAATAAATTGTGCAGTGACAGGGAGGCTCTCTGCAAACTACTCTTCGAGTCAATGTGTAAAATTAACATGACTTCTTTTTGTCACTCGCTGCCAAGGATTTCCAGTTCATTCTGAAGGGCTTGGCTCGTTTGCTGAATAACCCACTGCTTCAGACGTACCTCCCCAACTCTACCAAGAAAATTCAGTTCCATCAGGAGTTGTTGGTGCTCTTCTGGAAATTGTGTGACTTCAACAAGGTGAGAGCACTGTAACTACCTGTCGCGTGTATGCACACACATACACGCGCGCACACACACACACACACACACACACACACACTCATGCACACACACACATGTGCACACACACACATGTGCACACACACACATGTACGCACACAAACACACATGCACGCGCACAAACACACATGCACACACACAAACACACATGCACACACACAAACACACATGCAGACAAACACGCACACAAGCACACACATGCACACAAACACACACATGCGCACACGCACGCACACAAGCACACGCACACAAGCAGACACATGCACACAAACACACACACAAACACACACACACATACGCACACACACACACTCCACACACACACACCCCACACACACCACACATGCACGCACACAGAAACACGTCTGCACACACAGCACACACACATCACACACACACACACAAAACCACCCCACACACACACACCCCACACACACACACCCCACACACACACACCCCACACATCACACACACATGCACGCCACACACACGCACACGCGCACGCACACACACACCACACACACACGCGCACGCACACACACACCACACACACACACACACACACACACACACACACACACACGCGCGCGCGCGCACACACACGCACCGGGATAGACCGACACTGAAATACACAGAGACAGACTGGGGATACATAAAGAACATAGAAAATGTAGCACAGAGCAAGCCCTTCGGCCCATGTTGTTGTGCCGAACTTTTGTCCTAGATTAAGAACATAAGAACATAAGAACTAGGAGCAGGAGTAGGCCATCTGGCCCCTCGAGCCTGCTCCGCCATTCAATTAGATCATGGCTGATCTTTTGTGGACTCAGCTCCACTTTCCGGCCCGAACACCATAACCCTTAATCCCTTTATTCTTCAAAAAACTATCTATCTTTACCTTAAAAACATGTAATGAAGGAGCCTCAACTGCTTCACTGGGCAAGGAATTCCATAGATTCACAAACCTTTGGGTGAAGAAGTTCCTCCTAAACTCAGTCCTAAATCTACTTCCCCTTATTTTGAGACTATGTCCCCGAGTTCTGCTGTCACCCGCCAGTGGAAACAACCTGCCCGCATCTATCCTATCTATTCCCTTCAAATTAATCTACACCCCATCATTCTACCGTAATCCATGTATCTCTCCAATAGCCACTTGAAGGTTTCTAATGTTTCTGACTCAGCTACTTCCACAGGCAGTGCATTCCATGCCCTATATCTCTCCCCCCCCCCCCCCCCCCATATCTTCCACCATTCACCTTAAATTTATGTCCCCTTGAAAAGTCTCTGACTGTCTACTCCATGTATTCCCCTGATCATTTTATAAATCTCTATCAAGTCTCCCCTCATCCTTCTCCGTTCTAATGACATGAGGTCCAGCACCCTCCACCTTTCCTCGTAAGACCTACTCTCCATTCCAGGCAACATCCTGGTAAATCTCCTTTGCACCTTTTCCAAAGCTTCCACATCCTTCCTAAAATTAGGTGACCAGAACTGCACACAGTACTCCAAATCTGGCCGACCCAGGGTTTTGTACAGCTGCATCACCACCTCTTAAATTCAATCCCTCTGCTAATGAATGCCACCACACCATGGGCCTTCTTCACAGCTCTATCCACTTGAGTGGCAACTTTCAAAGATCTATGAACATAGATCCCAAGATCTCACTGCTTTTCCACATTGCCAAGAACCCTACTGTTAACCCTGTATTCCGCATTCATATTTGTCCTTCTAAAATGGACAACCTCACACTTTTCAGGGTTAAAGTCCATCTGCCACTTCTCAGCCCAGCTCTGCATCCTTTCTATGTCTCTTTGCAGCCGACAACAGCTCTCCTCACTATCCACAACTTCACCAATCTTTGGGGCTGGTTTAGCTCACCAGACTAAATCGCTGGCTTTTAAAGCAGACCAAGCAGGCCAGCAGCACGGTTCGATTCCAGCCTCCCACACACACCACACATGCACGCACACAGAAACACGTCTGCACACACAGCACACACACATCACACACACACACACAAAACCACCCCACACACACACACCCCACACACACACACCCCACACACACACACCCCACACATCACACACACATGCACGCCACACACACGCACACGCGCACGCACACACACACCACACACACACGCGCACGCACACACACACCACACACACACACACACACACACACACACACACACGCGCGCGCACACACACGCACCGGGATAGACCGACACTGAAATACACAGAGACAGACTGGGGATACATAAAGAACATAGAAAATGTAGCACAGAGCAAGCCCTTCGGCCCATGTTGTTGTGCCGAACTTTTGTCCTAGATTAAGAACATAAGAACATAAGAACTAGGAGCAGGAGTAGGCCATCTGGCCCCTCGAGCCTGCTCCGCCATTCAATTAGATCATGGCTGATCTTTTGTGGACTCAGCTCCACTTTCCGGCCCGAACACCATAACCCTTAATCCCTTTATTCTTCAAAAAACTATCTATCTTTACCTTAAAAACATGTAATGAAGGAGCCTCAACTGCTTCACTGGGCAAGGAATTCCATAGATTCACAAACCTTTGGGTGAAGAAGTTCCTCCTAAACTCAGTCCTAAATCTACTTCCCCTTATTTTGAGACTATGCCCCCGAGTTCTGCTGTCACCCGCCAGTGGAAACAACCTGCCCGCATCTATCCTATCTATTCCCTTCAAATTAATCTACACCCCATCATTCTACCGTAATCCATGTATCTCTCCAATAGCCACTTGAAGGTTTCTAATGTTTCTGACTCAGCTACTTCCACAGGCAGTGCATTCCATGCCCTATATCTCTTCCCCCCCCCCCCCCCCCCCCCCATATCTTCCACCATTCACCTTAAATTTATGTCCCCTTGAAAAGTCTCTGACTGTCTACTCCATGTATTCCCCTGATCATTTTATAAATCTCTATCAAGTCTCCCCTCATCCTTCTCCGTTCTAATGACATGAGGTCCAGCACCCTCCACCTTTCCTCGTAAGACCTACTCTCCATTCCAGGCAACATCCTGGTAAATCTCCTTTGCACCTTTTCCAAAGCTTCCACATCCTTCCTAAAATTAGGTGACCAGAACTGCACACAGTACTCCAAATCTGGCCGACCCAGGGTTTTGTACAGCTGCATCACCACCTCTTAAATTCAATCCCTCTGCTAATGAATGCCACCACACCATGGGCCTTCTTCACAGCTCTATCCACTTGAGTGGCAACTTTCAAAGATCTATGAACATAGATCCCAAGATCTCACTGCTTTTCCACATTGCCAAGAACCCTACTGTTAACCCTGTATTCCGCATTCATATTTGTCCTTCTAAAATGGACAACCTCACACTTTTCAGGGTTAAAGTCCATCTGCCACTTCTCAGCCCAGCTCTGCATCCTTTCTATGTCTCTTTGCAGCCGACAACAGCTCTCCTCACTATCCACAACTTCACCAATCTTTGGGGCTGGTTTAGCTCACCAGACTAAAGCAGACCAAGCAGGCCAGCAGCACGGTTCGATTCCAGCCTCCCCGGACAGGCGCCGGAATGTGGCAACTAGGGGCTTTTCACAGTAACTTCATTGAAGCCTACTCGTGACAATAAGCGATTTTCATTTCATTTCATTTTTGTATCGTCTGCAAATTTACTGACCCACCCTTCAACTCCCTCATCCAAGTCGTTAATGAAAATCACAAACAGCAGAGGACCCAGAACTGATCCCTGCGGTATGCCACTGGTAACTGGGATCCAGGCTGAATATTTGCCGTCCACCACCACTCTCTGACTTCTATTGGTTAGCCAGTTCGTTATCCAACTATCCCATTCCTACTTACTTTCTGCATAAGCCTACCATGGGGTACCTTATCAAATGCCTTCCTAAATTCCATGCACACTACATCCACTGCTTTACCTTCATCCACGTGCTTGGTCATCTCCTCAAAGAATTCAATAAGACTTGTGAGGCGAGACCTACCCCTCACAAATCCATGCTGACTATCCCTAATCAAGCAGTGTCTTTCCAGATGCTCAGAAATCCTATCCCTCAGTATCCTTTCCATTACTTTACCTACCACCCAAGTAAGACTAACTGGCCTGTAATTCCCAGGGTTATCCCTATTCCCTTTTTTGAACAGGGGCACGACATTCGCCACTCTCCAATCCCCTGGTACCACCCCTTTTGACAGTGGGGACGAAAAGATCATTGCCAACGGCTCTGCAATTTCATCTCTTGCTTCCCATAGAATCCTTGGATATATCTCGTCAGGCCCGGGAAACTTGTCTATCCTCAAGTTTTTCAAAATGACCAACACATCTTCCTTCCTAACAAGTATCTCCTCGATCTTACCAGTCAGTTTCACACTGTCCTCTCCCAAAATATAGCCCCTCTCATTCATAAATACTGAAGAAAAGAACTAATTCAAGACCTCTCCTATCTCATCAGACCCAATACACAATCTCCTGCTACTGTCCTTGATTGGACCTGTTGCTCGTTTTACTGGAGTGTATTAACACGCCTCTGTTTAAAGGCCGTGTGCTTAACACTGCTATGGCTCTGTGTATGTAATTATGCTCAGGAGTCGCCAGGTGCCGTATTTAGACACCTCACAAGTATATCAAGGTCAGGTTCAAAGTAATAAATCTGTACACCGATTAGTAAGTCCAAACGATTGATATTTATTATGACAAATATAATAAATACACATGCATACGCTAAAGAGACTAACTTACTTCTAATACTAAACAACTAAAATACTTATCTAGACAGGAACAGGCAAGGCCAGGGAGCAAGGCCTTCGTCCCGTTCTTGGTCTGCAACTCTCAGGTACTTAAAGTTGTCAGGGTCTAGCAAAGTCTGGATCACGTAGCGATCGTTGTATTGGCACTTACAGTTCGATGGCTGATGCTCAACGGCCGGTGCTGAAACTGGAGTCAGGATGCGATGTAAGTCTAGGCCGGAGTCTGGAAGCAACAGACCGAACCAATAGACCTAGGGTCTATTCTTATAGTCCCTAGAAGTCCGTGCCCCTTCGGGGCGGGTCTTTTACCTGGCATGTATCGATTGGGCCTTTCCCAATCGATATCTTCCAAACCCCCCAATCTGAGGGTCGTTTCTCGATGGGTGGGCTGTCCCTATGGTTCTTTGTGTTGGATACAGTGGTGCCGTTCTGTCTGGGCGTCTACTCAAAAGTATCCGTTCATACTTAAATGTTTCTATTGTGTGGGGTCTGGATCTGCATCACCTCATTACTATGTAGATTTTGTTGCCATTTACACCTTTGGCTGAGACTCTGCACCTGGCCACAAACTGGTTTCTGTACGTGCAGAATGCTAATTAGTCTTCTGCAAACTGCTTGTCCTTGCTAAGACTGGTTTTTCCCTGCAGCCTTAGCAGTTCTCCATTTTGTAGCCCAGTGTCCATCTTAGGTGGCTACAGACCTACCCTCGCTCTAGTCAATCTCATATTTCTCACATATGTGTAAAAGGCCTTGGGGTTTTCCTTGATCCTACCCGCCAAAGATTTTTCATGCCCTCTCTTAGCTCTCCTAATCCCTTTCTTCAGTTCTCTCCTGGCTATCATATAGCGCCCTGTCTGAATCTTGTCTCCTCAGACTTGCATAAGTCTCCTTAGAACATAGAACATAGAACAGTACAGCACAGAACAGGCCCTTCGGCCCTCAATGTTGTGCCGAGCCATGATCACCCTACTCAAACCCACATATCCACCCTATACCCGCAACCCAACAACCCCCCCTTAACCTTACTTTTATTAGGACCCTACGGGCAATTTAGCATGGCCAATCCACCTAACCCGCACATCTTTGGACTGTGGGAGGAAACCGGAGCACCCGGAGGAAACCCACGCACACAGGGGGAGGACGTGCAGACTCCACACAGACAGTGACCCAGCCGGGAATCGAACCTGGGACCCTGGAGCTGTGAAGCATTTATGCTAACCACCATGCTACCCTGCTATCCTTCTTCCTCTTAACAAGACATTCAACCTGTCTTGTCAACCATGGTTCCCTCACTTGACCATCTCTTCCCTGCCTGACAGGGACATACATATCAAGGACACGTAGTATCTGTTTCTTGAACAAGTTCCACATTTCAATTGTGTTCTTCCCTGACAGCCTATGTTCCCAAAGTATGCACTTCAGTTCTTGTCTGACATCATCGTATTTACCCATCCCCCAATTGTAAACCTTGCCCTGTTGCAGGCACCTATCCCTCTCCATTACTAAAGTGAAAGTCACAGAATTTTGGTCACTATCTCCAATATGCTTCCCCACTATCTATCACTTGTCCTGGCTCATTACCAAGTACCAAATCCAAAATGGCCTCCCCTCTGGTCGGACAATCTACATACTGTGTTAGGAAAGCTTCCTGGAGAGACACTTCACAACCACCATCCCATCCAAACTATTTGACCTAAAGCGTTTCCACTCAATATTTGGGAAGTTGAAGTCACCCATGACTACTACCCTGTGACTTCTGCACCTTTCCAAAATCTGTTTCCCAATCTGTTCCTCCACATCTCTGCTGCTATTGGGGGGCCTATAGAAAGCTCCCAACAAGGTGACTGCTCCTTTCCTATTTCTGACTTCAACCCATACTACCTCAGACGGCAGATCCTCCTCGAACTGCCTTTCTGCAGCTGTTATACTATCTCTAATTAACAATGCCACCCCCGGCCTCTTTTACCACCCTCCCTAATCTTATTGAAACATCTATAACCAGGAACCTCCAACAACCATTTCTGCCCCTCTTCTATCCAAGTTTCCGTGATGGCCACCACATCGTCATCCCAAGTACCGATCCATGCCTTAAGTTCACCCACCTTATTCTTGATGCTTCTTGCGTTGAAGTATACACACTTCAACCCATCTCTGTGCCTGCAAGTACTCTCCTTTGTCAGTGTTATCTTCCCCACTGCCTCACTACACGCTTTGGCGTCCTGAACATCGGCTACCTTAGTTGCTGGACTACAAATCCGGTTCCCATTCCCCTGCCAAATTAGTTTAAACCCTCCCGAAGAGTACTAGAAAACCTCCCTAGATATTGGTGCCCCTCTGGTTCAGATGCAACTCGTCCTGCTTGTACAGGTCCAACCTTCCCCAGAATGTGCTCCAATTATCCAAATGCCTGAAGCCCTCCCTCCTACGCTATTCCTGCAGCCACGTGTTCAACTGCACTCTCTCCCTATTCCTAGCCTCGCTATCACGTGGCACCGGCAACAAACCAGAGATGACAACTCTGTCTGTCCTGGCTTTCAACTTCCAGCCTAAGTCCCTAAACCTGTTTGTTACATCCACACCCCTTTTCCTACCTACGTCGTTGGTACCAATGTGCACCATGACGTCCGGCTGCTCACCCTCGTTCTTAAGGATCCTGAAGACGTGATCCGAGACGTCATGGACCCGGGAGGCAACAAACCATCCGAGAGTCTCGCCTGTCTGTACCTCTAACTATTGAGTCCCCTATAACTAGAGCTCTCCTAATCTCCCCCCTTCCCTTCTGAGCCCCAGAGCCGGACCTCGTGCCAGAAACCCGGGCACTGCAGCCTACCCCTGCTAGGTAATCCCCCCCAACAGTATCCAAAGCGGGATACTTATTGTTGAGAGGAACAACCACAGAGGATCCCTGCACTGACTGCTTCCTCCTCTTCCCACCTCGCACTGTTCCCCAGCTACCTTTATTCTCAAGGTGTAACAATGTCCCTGTAGCTTCTATCTATCACCCCCTCAGCTTCCCGAATGATCCTCAGTTCATCCAGCTCCAGTTCCCTAACACGGTCTGTGAGGAGCTGGAGACGGCTGCACTTCCCGCAGGTGAAGTCATTAAGGACACCGGTGGTCTCCCTTAACTCGAACATTCTGCAGGAGGAACATTCCACTGCCCTAGCTGCCATCACCTCTACTTAGCCTCCCAGTAAAAAAGAAGAAAAAAAGTAAATAGCTTACCTGCTCACAGCACTGAGGTTAGAGGAGGAGGGAGGGTGGGAGACACTACATGTGTAGTGTCTCGGGTTTCCTCACCGTTCAAATTTATTGGGTAATACAAACCTTCCCAGCTCTCCCAACGGCCGGTTTCCTGCTGCTCTGAGTAAAAAAAAAGAGCTCCGGGAAAGTAAGTTTAAAAATCAAAAACTCATCTGACCTTCCAGCTCTCCCCTCCAAAAATCGCTCCCCTCTCTGCCCACTCCGATGGAAGAATGAGGAAGAATATCGTCCAGTCTTGATATTTTGTGGCTTCATTTGATATTTCTGACATTCCAAGCTGATTCCACGGTAATTTTCTTCTGGTTTTAATTTGCAAATTACCCAATTCATTCATCTCAGAACTTGGATTGCTACACTCCAAATGGCAAGGAATGTTAATTGTTCAAATTACACATTTTGTTGTAACATTGTTTATTCTTTAAGACCTTTTCAAAAAATCCTGGTCACCTGCATTCTGGGCCAGCGGCAGCCGTATTCTAATGGTGGGCGGCACGGTATCACAGCGGTTAGCACTGTTGCTTCACAGCACCAGGTCCCAGGTTCGATTCCTGGCTTGGGTCACTGTCTGTGCGGAGTCTGCACATTCTCCCCGGGTTTCCTCCGGGTGCTCTGGTTTCCTCCCACAAGTCCTGAAAGATGTCCTGAAAGACGTGCTATTAGGTAATTTGGACATTCTGAATTCTCTCTCTGTGTACCCGAACAAGCGCCGGAATGTGTGTGACTCTCACAGTAACTTCATTGCAGTGTTAATGTCAGCCTACTTGTGACAATAATAAAGATTATTATTATGTATGAGCCAATGCCACATTCACTGTAGCCCAGACTGCAGGGAGGGAGCATACTCCTAGATCCTGGGAGGAGGACGGGATGCTGCTGGATGAGCAGCCCGTGGGGAGGGAGTGGGTCCCATCTTGTCTCCTTCTACAACCTGCACCCTGGCAGCCCAGTAGCCATTGCAAACTGTCAGGAAGGAGTCCAGACTGTGGGGAAAGTAGAGAGAGACAGAGTGGGAAAGGAGAGAGAGAGGAACGGCATGGGAAAGGAGAGAGAGGAACGGAGTGGGAAAGGAGAGGGAGAATGAATGGGAAAGGAGAGAGAGAGGGAGACGGATGGGAAAGGAAAAACAGAGAGAGACAAAGAACTTGGCTAGCTGAAAGAAGACAGAGGGTGGTGGTTGATGGCAAATGTTCATCCTGGAGTTCAGTTACTAGTGGTGTACCGCAAGGATCTGTTTTGGGGCCACTGCTGTTTGTCATTTTTATAAATGACCTGGAAGAGGGTGTAGAAGGATGGGTTAGTAAATTTGCAGATGACACGAAGGTCGGTTGAGTTGTGGATAGTGCTGAAGGATGTTATAGGTTACAGAGGGACATAGATAAGCTGCAGAGCTGGGCTGAGAGGTGGCAGATGGAGTTTAATGCGGAAAAGTGTGAGGTGGTTCACTTTGGAAGGAGTAACAGGAATGCAGAGTACTGGTCTAATGGCAAGATTCTTGGTAGTGTAGATGAACAGAGAGATCTCGGCATCCAGGTACATAAATCCCTGAAAGTTTCCACTCAGGTTAATAGGGCTGTTAAGAAGGCATATGGTGTGCTAGCCTTTATCAGTAGGGGTTTCGGAGCCACGAGGTCATGCTGCAGCTGTGCAAAACTCTGGTGCGGCCGCACCTGGAGTACTGCGTGCAGTTCTGGTCACCACATTATAGGAAGGATGTGGAAGCTTTGGAAAGGGTTCAGAGGAGATTTACTAGGATGTTGCCTGGTATGGAAGGAAGGTCTTACGAGGAAAGGCTCAGGGACTTGAGGTTGTTTTCGTTAGAGAGGAGAAGGCTGAGAGGTGACTTAATTGAGACATATAAGATAGTCAGAGGGTTAGATAGGGTGGACAGTGAGAGTCTTTTTCCTCGGATGGTGATGACCAACACGAGGGGACATAGCTTTAAATTGAGGGGTGATAGATATAGGACAGATGTCAGAGGCAGTTTCTTTACTCAGAGAGTAGTAGGAGTGTGGAATGCCCTGCCTGCAACAGTAGTAGACTCGCCAAATTTAAGGGCATTTAAGTGGTCACTGGATAGACATATGGATGAAAATGGAATAGTGTAGGTCAGATAGGCTTCAGATGGTTTCACGGGTCGGCGCAACATCGAGGGCCGAAGGTCCCGTACTGCGCTGTAATGTTCTATGTTCTAAAGAAAAGTACAGCACAGGAACAGGCCCTTCGGCCCTCCAAGCCTGCACCGACCATGCTGCCCGTCTAAACTAAAATCTTCTACACTTCCGGGTCCGTATCCCTCTATTCCCATCCTATTCATGTATTTGTCAAGGTGCCCCTTAAACGTCACTATCGTTCCTGCTTCCACCACCTCCGGCAGCGAGTTCCAGGCACCCACTACCCTCTGTGTAAAAGACTTGTCTCGTACATCTTCTCCAAACCTTGCCCCTCGCACCTTAAACCTATGCCCCCCTAGTAATTGACCCCTCTACCCTGCAAAAAAATCTCTGACTAGGCACTCTGTCTATGCACCTCTTAATTTTGTAGACCTCTGTCAGGTCGCCCCTCAATCTCCGTTGTTCCAGTGAGAACAAACCGAGTTTAACCTCTCCTCATAGCTAATGGCGACATCCTGGTAAATCTCTTCTGCACCCTCTCTAAAGCCTCCACATCCTTCTGGTAGTGTGGTGACCAGAATTGAACACTATATTGTGGCCTAAATAAGGTTCTATACAGCTGCAACATGACTTGCCAATTTTTATACTCAATGCCCTGGCCAATGAAGGCAGGCATGCCGTATGCCTTCTTGACTACCTTCTCCACCTGTGTTGCCCCTTTCAGTGACCTGTGGACCTGTACTCCGAGATCTCTCTGACTTTCAATACTCTTGAGGGTTCTACCATTCACTGTATATTCCCTACTTGTATCAGACCTTCCAAAATGAATTACCTCACATTTGCCTGGATTAAACTCCATCTGCCATCTCGCCGCCCAAGTCTCCAAACGATCCAAATCCTGCTGTATCCTCTGACAGTCCTCATCGCTATCCGCAATTCCACCAACCATTGTGTCGTCCGCAAACTTACTAATAGGATAGGAAAGGAGAGAGAGAGAGACAAATAGGAAAGGAGCGAGAGAGAGAGAGACGGATAGAAAAGGAGAGAGAGAGACGGATAGATAGGAAAGGAGAGCGAGAGCGAGAGAGACGGATAGGAAAGGAGAGAGACGGATAGGAAAGGAGAGAGACGGATAGGAAAGGAGAGAGACGGATAGGAAAGGAGCGAGACGGATAGGAAAGGAGCGAGTGAGAGACAGATAGGAAAGGAGCGAGTGAGAGACGGATAGGAAAGGAGCGAGTGAGAGGCGGATAGGAAAGGAGAGAGAGAGAGACGGATTGGAAAGGAGAGAGATGGATAGGAAAGGAGAGAGACGGATAGAACATAGAACATAGTGTAATGGGAGCGGTGTTTTCAGAACCCCAGAACGTATCATGGAGTTCAACCAACCTCTCCCTTTAATGTATTGTTGCTTTTGAAGCACACTGCTTCTTCTCCAGGTGTGGTATTACAATTATGGACATGTGGGTTTTTAAACACAAAACAATGTTTATTCCATGAATTCAACTTAACCTTTTTAAATAAACATTGGATCCCTTAACACCCTTTACTTCAAAGATAACCCCAAAAATCATACAACACTAAATAATCCCTCAAAATGTTCCTTCAAACCTCCAAAAGACCTTTAAACATAAACACATCAGGTTAAAGACATTACTATTATGAGTTTAAAGCACCCAAATGATTCAGAGATAGTCTTTCATGGCAGAGATCACAACAGATCCAGCTCACTGCAAACACAGACACACACAAGCTCTTTTCTCAAAACTGGCTTTCTCCTTTCAAAACAGCTCACAGCAAACCAGCCAGGCACTTTTCAGCTGCTCTCTCTAAAACTGAAACTAAAAAAACAGAAGTGAGCTCAACTCCCCCACCCTCTGACATCACTTCAGTAATATGGGCTGCTCAGTTTCTTAAAGGAACATTGCTTAAACATCCATTTCTTAAAGGTACATTGCTTAAACATCCATTTCTTAAAGGTACTCTCACAGGACAATAGAACAAAGGAGAGAGAGTGAGAGACGGATAGGAAAGGAGAGAGTGAGACATGGTTAGGAAAGGAGAGAGTGAGAGACGGATAGGAAAGGAGAGAGTGAGAGACAGATAAGAAAGGAGAGAGTGAGAGACAGATAGGAAAGGAGAGAGAGAGAGAGACGGATAGGAAATGAGAGAGAGAGAGAGACGGATAGGAAAGGAGAGTGAGAGACGGATAGGAAAGGAGAGAGAGAGAGAGAGACGGATAGGAAAGGAGAGAGAGACGGATAGGAAAGGAGAGTGTGAGAGACGGATAGGAAAAGAGTGTGTGAGAGACGGATAGCAAAGGAGAGAGAGAGAGAGACGGAATGAGAAAGGAGAGAGAGAGAGACGGAATGAGAAAGGAGAGAGAGAGAGACGGAATGGGAAATGAGAGAGAGAGAGACGGAATGAGAAAGGAGAGAGAGAGACGGAATGGGAAGGGAGAGAGAGAGACGGAATGAGAAAGAAGAGAGAGAGACGGAATGGGAAGGGAGAGAGAGAGACGGAATGGGAAAGGAGAGAGAGAGAGACGGAATGGGAAATGAGAGAGAGAGAGACGGAATGAGAAAGGAGAGAGAGAGACGGAATGGGAAGGGAGAGAGAGAGACGGAATGAGAAAGGAGAGAGAGAGAGACGGAATGGGAAGGGAGAGAGAGAGACGGAATGAGAAAGGAGAGAGACATGGAATGGGAAATGAGAGAGAGAGAGAGACGGAATGGGAAATGAGAGAGAGAGACGGAATGGGAAGGGAGAGACAGAGATGGAATGAGAAAGGAGAGAGAGAGAGATGGAATGGGAAATGAGAGAGAGAGAGACGGAATGGGAAAGTTGAGAGAGAGACGGAATGGGAAAGCAGATAGAGAGGGAATGGGAAAGGAGAGAGAGAGAATGGGGAAGGAGAGAGACAGAATGGGAAAGGAGAGAGATGGAATGGGAAAGGAGAGAGAGAGAGAGATGGAATGGGAAAGGAGAGAGAGAGAGAGAGATGGAATGGGGAAAAGAGAGTGAGAGGCGGAATGGGAAAAAAGAGAGAGAGAGGCGGAATGGGAAAGGAGAGCGAGATGGAATGGGAAAGGAGAGCGAGATGGAATGGGAAGGAGAGAGAGAGATGGAATGGGAAAGGAGAGAGAGAGATGGAATGGGAAGGAGAGAGAGATGAAATGGGAAAGGAGAGAGAGAGACGGAATGGGAAAGGAGAGAGAGATGGAATGGTAAAGGAGAGAGAGATGGAATGGGAAAGGAGAGAGAGAGACAGAATGGGAAAGGAAGAGGAGAGAGGAGGACGGAGTGGAAAGGAGAGAGAGATGGAATGGGAAAGGAGAGAGAGAGAGAGATGGAATGGGAAAGGAGAGAGAGATGGAATGGGAAAGGAGAGAGAGATGGAATGGGAAAGGAGAGAGAGAGATGGAATGGAAAGGAGAGAGAGACGGAATGGGAAAAGGAGAGAGAGAGAGAGAGATGGAAAGGGAAAGGAGAGAGAGATGGAATGGGAAAGGAGAGAGAGATGGAATGGGAAAGGAGGGAGAGACGGAATGGGAAAGGAGAGAGAGAGAGAGAGAGATGGAAAGGGAAAGGAGAGAGAGATGGAATGGGAAAGGAGAGAGAGACGGAATGGGAAAGGAGAGAGAGAGAGACGGAATGGGAAATGAGAGAGAGAGAGACGGAATGAGAAAGGAGAGAGAGAGACGGAATGGGAAGGGAGAGAGAGAGACGGAATGAGAAAGGAGAGAGAGAGAGACGGAATGGGAAGGGAGAGAGAGAGACGGAATGAGAAAGGAGAGAGACATGGAATGGGAAATGAGAGAGAGAGAGACGGAATGGGAAATGAGAGAGAGAGACGGAATGGGAAGGGAGAGACAGAGATGGAATGAGAAAGGAGAGAGAGAGAGATGGAATGGGAAATGAGAGAGAGAGACGGAATGGGAAAGTTGAGAGAGAGACGGAATGGGAAAGCAGATAGAGAGGGAATGGGAAAGGAGAGAGAGATGGAATGGGAAAGGAGAGAGAGAGATGGAATGGGAAAGGAGAGAGAGACGGAATGGGAAAGGAGAGAGAGAGAGAGATGGAAAGGGAAAGGAGAGAGAGATGGAATGGGAAAGGAGAGAGAGAGATGGAATGGGAAAGGAGAGAGAGACGGAATGGGAAAGGAGAGAGAGAGAGAGAGATGGAAAGGGAAAGGAGAGAGAGATGGAATGGGGAAAGGAGAGAGAGACGGAAGGGAAAGGAGAGAGAGAGAGACGGAATGGGAAATGAGAGAGAGAGAGACGGAATGAGAAAGGAGAGAGAGAGACGGATAGGGAAGGGAGAGAGAGAGACGGAATGAGAAAGGAGAGAGAGAGAGACGGAATGGGAAGGGAGAGAGAGAGACGGAATGAGAAAGGAGAGAGACATGGAATGGGAAATGAGAGAGAGAGAGACGGAATGGGAAATGAGAGAGAGAGACGGAATGGGAAGGGAGAGACAGAGATGGAATGAGAAAGGAGAGAGAGAGAGATGGAATGGGAAATGAGAGAGAGAGACGGAATGGGAAAGTTGAGAGAGAGACGGAATGGGAAAGCAGATAGAGAGGGAATGGGAAAGGAGAGAGAGAGAAAGAATGGGGAAGGAGAGAGACAGAATGGGAAAGGAGAGAGATGGAATGGGAAAGGAGAGAGAGAGAGATGGAATGGGAAAGGAGAGAGAGAGAGAGATGGAATGGGAAAAGAGAGTGAGAGGCGGAATGGGAAAAAAGAGAGAGAGAGGCGGAATGGGAAAGGAGAGCGAGATGGAATGGGAAAGGAGAGCGAGATGGAATGGGAAAGGAGAGAGAGAGATGGAATGGGAAAGGAGAGAGAGAGATGGAATGGGAAAGGAGAGAGAGATGAAATGGGAAAGGAGAGAGAGAGACGGAATGGGAAAGGAGAGAGAGATGGAATGGTAAAGGAGAGAGAGATGGAATGGGAAAGGAGAGAGAGACAGAATGGGAAAGGAGAGAGAGAGACGGAGTGGGAAAGGAGAGAGAGATGGAATGGGAAAGGAGAGAGAGAGAGAGATGGAATGGGAAAGGAGAGAGAGATGGAATGGGAAAGGAGAGAGAGATGGAATGGGAAAGGAGAGAGAGAGAGATGGAATGAGAAAGGAGAGAGAGACGGAATGGGAAAGGAGAGAGAGAGATGGAAAGGGAAAGGAGAGAGAGATGGAATGGGAAAGGAGAGAGAGATGGAATGGGAAAGGAGGGAGAGAGATGGAATGGGAAAGGAGAGAGAGAGATGGAATGGGAAAGGAGAGAGAGAGAGAGATGGAATGGGAAGGAGAGAGAGATGGAATGGGAAAGGAGAGAGAGAGAGAGAGAGATGGAATGGGAAAGGAGAGAGAGAGAGAGATGGAATGGGAAAGGAGAGAGAGATGGAATGGGAAAGGAGAGAGAGATGGAATGGGAAAGGAGAGAGAGACGGAATGGGAAAGGAGAGAGAGACGGAATGGGAAAGGAGAGAGAGACGGAATGGGAAAGGAGAGAGAGGTGGAAAGGGAAAGGAGAGAGAGACGGAAAGGGAAAGGAGAGAGGGAGAGAGACGGAGGGGAAAGGAGAGAGTAAGTCAGAGTTCACTACTACCTTTAGGGAAGGAAATCTGTTGTTCTTACCTGGTCTGGCCTACATGTAATTCTAGATCCTCAGCAATGTGTTTGACTCTTAAATGCAAAAACTGCTGACCCAGCCAGTGATGCCCACATCCCATGAACAAATTTTTAAAAACAGGATCGATTCCTGCCTTGAGTGACTGTGTGGCGTCTCCCCGTGTCTGTGTGGGTTTCCTCCGGTTGCTCCGGTTTCCTCCCAAAGTACAACGATGTGCAGGTTAGGTGGATTGGCCATGATAAATTGCCACTTTGTGTCCAAAAGTTAGATGGGTTTATGGGACAGGGGGCCTAGGCAATGTGCTCTCTCAGAGGGCTGGTACAGGCTTGATGGGCTGAATAGCTCCATCTGCACTGTAGGGATTCTCTAATTCTTACAGTACAACAGCCAGGAAGCAGTCCAGCCCCAAGCTGGGATATTGGATTCAAATCTAGATTTACACCGTAGGAACTATATGAATAATATGAAGAGGATACATGAGAGATTTACTAGAATGATTCAATGGATGCAGGTTTAATGCTCTGTGGATCTACTGGAGAAGCTGCAGTTGTTCACCTTTGGTCAGAGAAAACTAATACGAGATTTGCTAAAATCGTGGAGGATTGAGAGAGAGTTACAAAGCGAAACTGTGTCCACTGGTTGATGAGCCAGGGAGCACAGATTTAAAGTGATTGGTAAAATAACCAGAGAAGACACGGGAGAGAAACCTTTTTATGCAACAAATGTTTAGGGTTTGTAATACACTGCCTGATAGGGTGATGAATAGTAACCTTAAAAATAAATTTGGATAAAGAGTTGAATGAGAAAAAAGTGGGACTCACTTGGATTGATCTTTGATTGATGTGGCGCTGACTCATTGTCCTGACTGTCTCACTCCGGTTCTGTTTTATGATTGTGGGAATGGGTCTAATGCTGTGCTATTGCTGAAGAAAGTTATTTGATTATGCATTGATTACTGTCCTTGATTTTCTTCTTTTCCAGAAATTTCTCTTCTATGCGCTGAAGAGCAGTGATGTTTTGGATATCCTGGCTCCCATCCTATATTACCTGAACGACGCCAGAGCTGACCAGTGTAAGCTATCCTCTGATGCCCACTCTGTACCTGAATAGCTTGATTACCCACTGAGTAACTGAGATGAAAGGTCAGGGCTGACATTGAGGAACACAAGGTTGGGGAGGTGTGAGGGAGCTGGTGTGTATTCATAGAATCCCGACAGTACAGAAGGAGGCCATTCAACCCATCAAGTCTGCACCAACCATCTGAAAGGACACTCTACCTAGTTCCACTCCCCCGCCCTATCCCTGTAACCCCACCTAACCTACACATCTTTGGACAATGGGAGGAAACCAGAGCACCCGGACAAATCCCACGCAGACACGGGAAAAACGTACAAACTCCACACAGTCACCCAAGGCCGGAATCGGACCTGGGTCCCTGGTGCTGTGAGGCAACAATGATAACTTCTGTGCCACTGTCACAAAGCTCCAACCATCACGAATGTGGTGCAGGCTGGTCTTGTACTGACTTAATTTTGTGTATAAGTCATACAGAAGGGCACAGTAACACAGTGGTTATGTTGCTGGCCTAATGATTTAGAGGTCAAATCCCACCATGGCAACTGGGGGATTTTGTCCCGAACTGCTCGGTGTAATGCCTACCACCACCATCCCTCGAGCAGTTATTCATGGGATGTATTGGAAAAAGAAATCATGTTATTGGACACCCAGCTTGGATTACAGAGTTGGGGTTAAAGGAGGCGTGACATTACACTGATCGGCACGGGTTTCATGTTGGCACACTGGAGCTAGAATTGTGTCCAGACTCCGAACTCTGAGAGATTTATCTCTCTGTTGGTGCTGGCAAGCAGCACACCAGCATCATGTCGCATAAAAGCTTGGGGACATTGACATATCAAATGGATCTGACCGGAGTGAGAGTCTCAATTGTAGAGATGAGAGGGCAGCACGGTGGCCTAGTGGTTAGCACAACCGCCTCACGGCGCTGAGGTCCCAGGTTCGATCCCGGCTCTGGGTCACTGTCCGTGTGGAGTTTGCACATTCTCCCCGTGTCTGCGTGGGTTTCGCCCCCACAACCCAAAAATGTGCAGAGTAGGTGTATTGGCCACGCTGAATTGCCCCTTAATTGGAAAAAATAATTGGGTAATCTAAATTTATAAAAAAAAAAATAAAAAAATTGTAGAGATGAGGGGGAATTTCATCGAGGGAACGTCAGTCTCTGCAAGAACAATCAATGGGGATTTGGCTTAAAAATGACCATTTCCAGATCACAGAAGTAGGGAAAGATGAGAAAGGTGCTGAGAGTAAATAACAAAGACATGAAGGTCGACGGAACAATCCAAAGCCACAGCCTCTTTTGTACATAAAGGGCAGGCACCGTTAACTCAGAGAGACTCTGGGTGGCTTGTGGCACAGTGGTTAGCACTGGGACTGCGGTGCTGAGGAATTGTGTTCGAATCCTGGCCCTGGGTCACTGTCCGGGTGGAGTTTGCTCATTCTCCCCATGCCTGTGTGGGTTTCACCCCCACAACCCAAAGATGTGCAGGGTTAGGTGGATTGGCCACACTAAATTGCCCCTTAATTGGAAAAAAATAATTGGGTACCCTAAATTTATAAAAAAACAAAAATATCTCTGTGATACTTGTAGAGGAGGAACTAATGTATCAGCTCTGATACACCAGCAGAATAAGCACAATTCAGCATGTTAACTTTGTGTCGTATTTTTACTTTGCTTTTTGTTCCCATTCCAGTGACAGACCTGTCCCCACCAATGCTGCACCAGTACTCATTTGCCTTCCCCCCACAGCTTCCAACCTCATAGTCTCCCAACCCCGGACAGCCCGCTTTTATCTACTTCCCAAAATCCACAAAAAGGACTGTCCCGGCAGGCCCATTGTGTCAGCATGTTCCTGGCCCACCGAACTTATTTCCTGTTGACTCCATCCTCACTCCTCTGGTCCATTCTCTCCCCACCTACATCCGGGATTCCTCGATGCACTGCGTCATATTGACAGCTTCAGGTTCGCGGGCCCTAACCGCCTCCTATTCACCATGGATGTGCAATCTCTTCACACCTCCATCTCACACCAGGATGGCCTGAGAGCTCCTCGCTTCTTTGTCGAAAAGAGGCCCGGACAATTCCCATCCACCACCACTCTCCTCCGCCTGGCTGAACTCGTTCTATCTCTTAACAACTTCTTCTTTAACCCATCCCATTTTCTCCAAATCAAAGGTGCAGCAATGGGTACCTGCATGGGTCCTAGCTACGCTTGCCTTTTTATGGAATATGTGGAACATTCCTTGTTCCAGGCCTATCCGGGCCCCATGCCACAACTCCTTTACCGATACATTGATGACTATTTTGGTGCCGCTTCACGCTCTTGCCCGGATCTGGAAAAATTAATCAACTTCGCTTTCAGTTTCCAGATGTGTTTGGTGGTGGCATCACGCTGAAGTTGGCGAAAATGGGGAGGTCCTCCTCATCCTCACATTCCATCCCACCAGTCTCTGTATGCAAAGCATAATCCTCTCCCATTTTCGCCAACTTCAGCGTGATGCCACCACCAAACACATCTTCCCTTCACTCCCTCTATCAGCATTCTGCAGAGACCGTTCCCTCCGAGACAATCTAGTCCACTCCTCCACCATACCCAGTACCTCTCCCATCAACCATGGCACCTTCCCATGCAATCGCAGAAGGTGTAACACCTGCCCCTTTACCTCTTCCATGCTTAGCATCCCAGGCCCAAAACACTCATTCTAGGTTAAGCAGCGTTTCACTTGCACTTCTTCCAATTTGGTCTACTGCATTCGCTGCTCCCAATGTGGTGGTCTCTATATCGGAGAGACCAAATGCAGACTGGGTGATCGCTTTGCTGAGCACCTTTGGTCTGTGTGCATTCAGGACCCTGACCTTCCCATTGCTTGCCATTTTAACAAAAGACCCTCCTCCCATGCCCACATGTCTGTCCTTGGCCTGCTGCAATGTTCCAGTGAAGCTCAACGCAAACTGGAGGAACAACTCCTCATCTTCCGGTTAGGCACGCTACAGCCTTCCGGTCTCAACATCGAATTCAACAACTTCAGATGATCAGCCCCACCTCGACCCATTTGCTTTCATCCCATTTCATTTCAACTGTCTCTTACTATTTCTTTCTTTCTTGATATATATTTAACCCCCCCCCCAAATCTTATCCACCTTTCCTTACCTCTTCTCCCCTTTGTTTCCCCCTCCCCCCCCACATCTACATCTGTCACGGTTTACCCTCTGATGTCAGTTTCTCTGCTGTTTGGCCTTTCACATCTTTTGTTCTCTCTGGGGACTGCCATTAACACTCTTTCCCCATGGTATCTGTGGCCATTAGCACCCGGTTTCCCTGGGTTTTTGTGGCTATGACTCATCTTTCAGTCTCACTCTACAGTATAAATATTCCCCACATTCTCTGACTGTTAGCTTTGACAAAGAGTCATTGGACTCGAAACGTTAGCTCTTTTCTCTCCCTACAGATGCTGCCAGACCTGCTGAGATTTTCCAGCATTTTCTCTCTCTTCCCACCAGTACTGTACCCCAATGTTATACAGTGACAGACCACACCCACCAGTAACGTGCAACGTTGTTATAAAGTTCAATATTCTACTTCCAAGTAGAAGTTTGTGTTTGACGGGACCTGTAATGTTACGCCTTGTGTTGAAGTGAGAGTGTTACCAAAGTTTTCCTCCCGGAACATTGCAGTCAATTGCGAAAACTGATAATGTAGGATATAGTCACCATGGTTGGTAACATCTATGAAACATTAACTCTGGAATGGATGTTACTCAGCTGGGAGAGCGTGGTTAGGGTGTGTAGTTCGGTTGGGCATTGGTGACTGATCCTTGGTGACTGATCCCTGCCTCTCAACTGTATAATCGGTTGGTATCTCGACAATCAAATTATTGCTGCGTCGCGGTGATAATATGTTGAATGGGTGTGGGTTTAATTAGAACCGAGTTATAGCTCATGCTCCTCATGGACAGGAAGTCTTGCTCGAGAGTCCAGCTGACCTGATTGGCTGGCAGCTTTGTTGTCCCTTGAGGGCCTCCTGGTAGCGGTGGCCAGTACTGGGACTGCAAACAATTCCACAGAAGTGAAGATGTCTCCCTGACTTCAGGTAATTCTGGTGATTTTGGGAGTCCATGACTCGCAGTCCCCAGCGAGGGGAGATTGGGGAGGATTAGAGAGGCTGCAGAGGGGATGAAAGGGGGTGGTCACATTCTATCGCCGGGGCGAGGGGGTGTTGGTACTGGAGGGTATGGTGCTCCTGATGAGAACATTGGATCCCCGGCCAGGAGTCTTCCTCGCTGCCAGAATCCCACGGATGAAAGGTGCTAAGCTGTTCGTCATGCCACCCACCTTCATTCTGCATATCAGAAAACGGCAACAAAAATGGAATGAGGCCCTTAGGTGACAGTTAATTGTGCAGTCAAGGGCCTCAAAATGGCCACAGGTGGGTGGCCTTGATGCCTTACACAAAATGTTAAATGGGGGACGGGTTGGAGGATGGGTGGAAAGCAGGACGCCAACAACCTCCTTTATTTGATTCAGTTATTTATTTTAAGTGCCGCTTTCGTTTTCTTAAGCACCAGCGAAGTGCTGCAATATTCACCCCTCTGTTCCTGCCTCCACAGATGTAGCCGGACCTGATTATTTTCTGCATTTTTTGTTTTTATTTCGGATGTGTAGTATTTAGCACTACGAGTATAGGAACTGATCTGTATGAGTCAGTGCTCCAAGAATTCTGCAGTAATTGAAGATCAAATTCAGCAGCAAGTGAGCATTTGATTGTGGAACAGGTCTGACCAGTTCTTCTTGTCACATTGTTGGATTATTAACACAGGGAACTGCGAAAAGAAAGATTCTAAAAGTTAAAATTTACAAAATAAAGCCCATTTCACTTTCAGTAGCCAGATTCTGATGATGATTTGAGACAGAAGGAGTCGATAAACAATGGCGGGAGCAAACAGCGGTAGAATAATTTAATCGGTTGGTGAAAGGAATGAGGAGCAGGAACTGGAGCTGCCAGTGGAGGAATGGGGACAAGATCTGGAGCAGCCAGTGAAGAAACCAAGGCCACACGTTACTTCAGTAGTGGCCCAGGGCGGTTAATGGTGTGGTTCCAATGATATCAAGATAAAGAGTGGATCTGAGGCGGGGGAAGAGTGTTAGAAGTTTCAAGTGGAAAGGACATTCCAGCCCCTTGCATCAGGATATTGGTGCAGACCTAACCAAGCAACAGGCAGAATTCAATGGTGTCAAATCCATCCCCTCTTCCCCCAAAAAATCTGGTGTGCAACAGAACATACAGTGCAGAAGGAGGCCATTCGGCCCATTGAGTCTGCACCAACCTACTTAAGCCCTCATTTCCACCCTATCCCCGTAACCCAACAACCCCCCCCCCCCCCCCCCCCCCCCCATCCTTTTCTAGTTTTTGGTCACTTAACGGCAATTTATCATGGCTAATCCACCTAACCTGCAAGCCTTTGGACTGTGGGAGGAAACCCACGCAGACACAGGGAGAACGTGCAGACTCCGCACAGACAGTGACCCAGCGGGGAATCAAACCTGGAGCTCTGAAGCCACAGTGCTATCCACTTGTGCTACTGTGCTGCCCATTGAACATGAGGGGCCTCAACAGGCCAGTGAGAGATCCAGAGTTTTCGCCCATCTCAAGCGTCTGAGGGTAGACGCAGTCTTCCTACAGGAGCCACACTTGAGAGTAGGGAGTACTGTGGGTAAGGGAGGGCTGGGTGGGACAAATGTTTCACTCATGTTTCAACACCAGATTGAGGGGGGTGGCCATACTAATCACCAGGACACTTTCATTCACAGTGGCGGACCCAGGGGGAGCAATGTGAGGCCCAGTAGTCTTGGAAAATATATCTGCCCTGAACTGGGGCGGTGTAGAATTTGTCAAGGAGACGATAGCCGAAATCCTGGACCTGGACACCCACCGAGTTATCATTGGGCAGTAGAGGGGAGTGGTGCGGGGGAAATGACAATTTAAATGCCTCTACAGGACTCTACAATAGAAAGACCCAATATCCAACCCCAGGACAGAAACCGTGTTAGGTATGGCACTGGAATTAAACAGCTTTATGGAGCAGGTAAAGGTTCAACCATCTGAGAGAGAACAATTTCTCCATTTTCTCTCGTGTGTACAAGGCTACTTGTACATTGAATTCTTTGGCGTAGGGAAAATGGTGTTTCCAGGGGTAACAAAGATTGTAATCTCCAACCATGCACCACATTACATGGACGTGAGGTTGGAGGAGGATCAGCCTAACCCCTCCCCATGGAGGCTGTATGTAACTCTCCTCGCCAATAAGGAATTCTGTGCAAAAATATCCCAAGCCATCGACCGTTATGTAACCCGCAACCAGAACGGGGAGGTCTCACCCTCCACGTTCTGGGAGGCACTGAAGGCGGTGATCGGGGGGAAATCATAGCTCCTGTCCCTTAATGACAGGAAAGAAAGGGCAGCCAAGCAGCGGCTGATCAACTTCATACTGGAGGTGGATCGGCGGTACGCTATAGCCCCAACGGTGGAACTGCTGGAGGAGAGGAATTTGACCTGCTCGTCACAAGGAAGGCAGTGTACCAGCTCGGCCAGGCACACAGAAAAGACCAGCTGCATGCTGGCACATCAGTTGAGATAACAGGTAGCTGGGAAGTAGCCAGATTAGAGACCCAAAAGAGGTTAACAAATCCGTTGCAAACTTCTAACAAGGGCTGTACACCTCCAAACCCTGGATTGGGTTCGGGGATGAAACAGTTCCTCGGCAGACTAGATATACTGGTGGTGAACATCAGATGCCTGCTGAATGTAATTATGACCCCATCTGGGGAGAAGACACCAGCAGTGATCATCTCCCTGGATGCTGAGAAAGCCTTTGATCGAGGAGAATGGAGGTACCTGAACATTTTAGGTTTGGAGCAAGGTTCACCGTGTGGGTGAAGCTGCTGTACAGTGCCCCTATGGCGAGCATACGGACGAACGCTACCAACTTTGAATACATTCGGCTGCACTGGGAAATGAGACAAGACTGTCCACTATCCCCACTCCAGTTCGCACTGGCAGGCGAAACACTGGCCTTTGCCCTTAGATCGGGGGAATGGTGGACGGGCATTCAAAGAGGGGCAGAGGGCACAGAGTCTAACACTATGCAGTTGACCTAGCCTGCATGGGAAGGGTAACTGGACTCCTCAGGGTGTTCAGCGTCTTCTGAGGTTACATACTCAACCTGGAAAAGAGCAAAATCTTCCCATTGGACCCCCGAGAGGGGGGGACCTGATTGAGGTATACAAAATTATGAGAGGGATGGACTGGGTGGATAGCAACAAGCTTTTCCCAAGAGTGGGGGTGTCAGTTACAAGGGGTCACGATTTCAAGGTGAGAGGGGGAAAGTTTAAGGGAGATGTGCGTGGAAAGTTTTTTACGCAGAGGGTGGTAGGTGCCTGGAACGCTTTACCAGCGGAGGTGGTAGAGGCGGGCACGATAGCATCATTTAAGAGGCATCTAGACAGGTATATGAACGGGCGGGAACAGAGGGAAGTAGACCTTGGAAAATAGGAGACAGGTTTAGATAAAGGATCTGGATCGGCGCAGGCTGGGAGGGCCGAAGGTCCTGTTCCTGTGCTGTAATTTTCTTTGTTCTTTGAGAGGGAGGAACGGAGCTAGAATAACCACTGGCTAAAGTGACCCAATCCAAGTTCAGGTACCTGGGGATCCAAGTGGCACACGCCTGGACGACGCTCTGCAGATGGAATCTCTTCAGCCTGGCGGATGGGTCTTGCTCACTCTTTCGCCAGCGGGAAGAGTACGGACGGTCAAAATGAACAAGCTGCCCAGGTTCCTATTTTTTTTTTAAAAATCGCTTATTGTCACGAGTAGGCTTCCATGAAGTTACTGTGAAAAGCCCCTAGTCGCCACATTCCGGCGCCTCTCCGGGGAGGCTGGTACGGGGATTTGTATTTCAATCTTCATCCCCAAATCCTCCTTCACCAGGTTCGACAAGTTAATCATAGTCTTTGTCTGGGAAAGTAGAGTCTCTAGGATACGCTAGACCACCTTACAGCAAGGAAGACACTTGAGATCCCTGGCCCTACCACACCTCCGATTCTGCCACTGGGCGACAAATGGTGGAGGGGGTGAGGGTGTGGCTAAAGGAAACCGAGGAAGACTGGGTCCAAATGGAGGAGGAAGCCTGGATGGGTTGTCCCTCTGAGCGCTGACCACTGCACCGCTCCGGCATCCCCACACACGCACTCCAGGAGCCTGGTGGTAGTAACCACACTAAGGACATGGAACCAGTTCCGGTGTTATTTCAAGCTTGGGATGTCCATACAGGCCCCCATCTGCAACGACCATAGGTTCACACTGGCGAGAATAGATGCCACATCTGGGACGTGGACGGAGGACAGAGGGACACTGAGATTGAGGGACTTGTACATAGACGATAGACTGGCGACCCTGGGGGAACTCTCAGACAGGCTCCAACTCCCAAAGGGAATGAGCTCAGGTACCTGCAACTGTGCGACTTTCTCCACAAGGAGATAAAAACATTTCCCCAGAGAATTGGACACACATTTCTGGACACAATGGAAGGGCTGGACTGGTTATGGGATGAAAAATGTGGCGACGTCTACAGACAACTCATGAAAAAGGTCAGGACCCCGCTGAACGAGGCCAGATAAATGGGATTAGGAGCTGGGCATGGAGATAGGGGGAGGACTCTGGATTGAGGCACAGCTTCTCTTGTGCTGGGCTAAACCTGGTGCAGCTCAAGGTGCATACAGAGCGGACCTTACTAAGACACGCATAAGTGGGTTCTTTCCGGCGATGGAGGATAGGTGCGAGCAGTGTCGGGGGGCTTGGGCAACCACACCCACGAGTTCTTGTTCTGCCCCAGACTCGGAATTCTGGATGATATCTTTTGCGGCCATGTCCAGGGTGGTGGGGCTTGAGTTGGAGCTCTGTCTATTTGTGTGAGAGCATCCAGAGCTCTGGACAGAGAAGGGGGCAGACGTCCTCGCCTCACTGATCGCTAGGCGAAGACTTCTGCTAAGATGGAAGTCAACAACACCACCCATGGCCTTTGGAGTGGCTCTCAGAGCTGGCCGAATTCCTGCGGCTAGAAAAAATAAAATTATCGATAAGGAGATCCTAGGAAGGGCAGCACGGTGGCTCAGTGGTTAGCACTGTTGCCTACAGTAGTGAAGACCTGGGTTCGATACCCACCTCGGGTCACTGTCCGTGTGGAGTTTACACATTCTCGCCCCCACAACCAATGATGTGCAGGGTGGGTGGATTGGCCATGCTAAATTGCCCCTTAATTGGCAGTGACCACCACCTGAATGAAAGGAAGCCTGCAGATGGAGGAGAATGAGCGGGGAGGGAACCCATTCGCAGGAGAGGACATGATCTTCCCACACGGGCCAAACCGGAGCCCCCCTGTAAATACATATATAAAGATGTGTGTAACACAAAATGTTAACAGTCCTGGTAAGAACACTGCTTTAAAAAAGAACAATGAGATCCAGACCTTTGTAAATAAAGTAAGGAGAGGGCAGAAAAGGGACTACCGTCATGGACGTGGGGACAGCCTGTGATGCCTGAGCTGACATTGTTGCTTTGTTGATTATTATGGTTCTGTATTATTCTGCAGAGTTTGGATAATTCAGTGCAAAATGCCAATAAAAATATTTTTTTAAAATGGGATTCACAGAAAGGTAGGTGAAGACCGACATCAACACAAATGTGACGACTGTTTTTCCTTTTGCCTTGTAGCTCGAGTGGGTTTGATGCACATCGGGGTCTTCATCCTCTTGCTTCTTAGTGGCGAGCGCAACTTTGGTGTCCGATTGAATAAGCCGTACTCGGTCCGTGTGCCTATGGACATCCCAGTCTTCACTGGAACACATGCAGATCTTCTTATCATAGTATGTGTCAAGGGTGGGCAGGTGTAATGGCTATGTTACTGGACCAGTAATCCAGAGAATGAGAGTTTAAATCTCACCAAGGAAGTTGAATTCCGTTTTTAAAAATTCGGAAGTAAAAAGAAAGGAACCTTTCTATAGCATCTTTCACAACCTTAAGATGTCTAAAGTGTTTTATAGTCAGTGAAGCACTTTTGAAGTGTAACACAGGTAAATATATAAACCCTTTGTGCACGGTCAAGTCCCACAAACAGCAATATCACCATTACCAGAAAGTCTGTTTCAGAGATGTTAGCTGAAACAAACATTGACCAGGACACAGAATCAGGGAATTGTATGACACAGAGGGAGGCCATTCTGCTCATCATGTATGTGCCAACCAAAACACAGCTGTCCAGCTGAATTCCACTTTCCACCCTTGGTCTGTAGCCCTATCAGTGCCGGCACTTCAAGGATGTATTGAAGTATTTTTTAACTACGGGGAGTGTTCCCACCTCTGCTACTCTTTCAGGGAGTGACTTCCAGAATTACCCCACCCCCTGAGAGAAAAAGTCACTTCTTAAGCCCCCTCTAATCTCTTACTTTAAATCTGTGCCCCCGGTTATTGATTTATACGGAAGTGAAATAGGCCCTTTCTAATTCACTCTCGCTAGGCCTCAGGACCCAAAATTTTTGCTTGAATTAACATCAATTAAATCTTCCCTTCTCAGCCTCCTCTGCTTATTCAATCTTTCTTCATAGCTAAAGTTCTCCAGTCCTGTCAACATCTTCATAAATGTCCTCTGTAACCTCTCCAATATGATCACATTCCTGCTGTTGTGCAGTGATCAGAACTGTACATGGTACTCTAGCTGTGGCCTAACTAGCATTTTATACCGTTTTGGTATAACTCCCTTGGTCTTGTTTCCTATGCCTCTGAATAATAAAAAAATGCAACCGTAATCACCTTATCTACCGATCCAGGCATCTTCAGGGATCTGTGGCAGTGCATTCCAAGGAATCTCTGTTCATCTACATTCTCAGTATATTACTATTCATTGTGTACTCCCTTGCCTTGTTTGCCCTCCACAAATATATGACCTCCTACTCCATTGCCCCAGAATGAATTCCACTGTGATATCTTACTGAAGTCTGCAATTTTCTTCTTGACTACCAAGCACATTTTACCTGCAAACCTTTTTCATCATGCCCCTTCCATTTATGTCTAATTCATTGATATATATCACAAACAGCAGAGAACCAAAAACTGAGCCCTGCAGAACCCAACGATCGTCCTTACAGTCACCCAAACACCCGCTAACTTCTTGTTAATGAGCCAATGTGGGATCCAATTTGCCATTTTGATTTCATGGGGTTTTAATTTTCTTTTTTTAAAAGATAGTTTATTGGAGGTATTGCCAAAAATATACAAAAAACCGAAAGACACAAAGAGCCATAACATAGAACATAGAACATAGAACGATACAGCGCAGTACAGGCCCTTCGGCCCACGATGTTGCACCGACATGGAAAAAATCTAAAGGCCATCTAACCTACACTATGCCCTTATCATCCATATGCTTATCCAATAAATTTTTAAATGCCCTCAATGTTGGCGTGTTCACTACTGTTGCAGGTAGGGCATTCCACGGCCTCACCACTCTTTGCGTAAAAAACCCACCTCTGACCTCTGTCCTATATCTATTACTCCTCAATTTAAGGCTATGTCCCCTCGTGCTAGCCACCTCCATCCGCGGGAGAAGGCTCTCGCTGTCCACCCTATCTAACCCTCTGATCATTTTGTATGCCTCTATTAAGTCACCTCTTAACCTTCTTCTCTCTAACGAAAACAACCTCAAGTCCATCAGCCTTTCCTCATAAGATTTTCCCTCCATACCAGGCAACATCCTGGTAAATCTCCTCTGCACCCGTTCCAAAGCTTCCACGTCCTTCCTATAATGAGGCGACCAGAACTGTACGCAATACTCCAAATGCAGCCGTACTAGAGTTTTGTACAACTGCAACATGACCTCATGGCTCCGGAACTCAATCCCTCTACCAATAAAGGCCAACACACCATAGGCCTTCTTCACAACCCTATCAACCTGGGTGGCAACTTTCAGGGATCTATGTACATGGACACCGAGATCCCTCTGCTCATCCACACTACCAAGAATTTTACCATTAGCCAAATATTCCGCATTTCTGTTATTCTTTCCAAAGTGAATCACCTCACACTTCTCCACATTAAACTCCATTTGCCACCTCTCAGCCCAGCTCTGCAGCTTATCTATGTCCCTCTGTAACCTGCAACATCCTTCCGCACTGTCTACAACTCCACCGACTTTAGTGTCGTCTGCAAATTTACTCACCCATCCTTCTGCGCCCTCCTCTAGATCATTTATAAAAATGACAAACAGCAACAGCCCCAGAACAGATCCTTGTGGTACGCCACTCGTAACTGAACTCCATTCTGAACATTTCCCATCAACTACCACTCTCTGTCTTCTTTCAACTAGCCAATTTCTGATCCACATCTCTAAATCACCCTCAATCCCCAGCCTCCGTATTTTCTGCAATAGCCGACCGTGGGGAACCTTATCAAACGCTTTACTGAAATCCATATACACAACATCAACTGCTCTACCCTCGTCTACCTGTTCAGTCACCTTCTCAAAGAACTTGATAAGGTTTGTGAGGCATGACCTACCCTTCACAAAACCATGCTGACTGTCCCTAATCATATTATTCCTATCTAGATGATTATAAATCGTATCTTTTATAATCCTCTCCAAGACTTTACCCACCACAGACGTTAGGCTCACCGGCCTATAGTTACCGGGGTTATCTCTACTCCCCTTCTTGAACAAAGGGACCACATTTGCTATCCTCCAGTCCTCTGGCACTATTCCTGTAGCCAATGATGACATAAAAATCAAAGCCAAAGGCTCAGCAATCTCTTCCCTGGCTTCCCAGAGAATCCTAGGATAAATCCCATCCGGCCCCGGGGACTTATCTATTTTCACCTTGTCCAGAATTGCCAACACTTCTTTCCTACGCACCTCAATGCCATCTATTCTAATAGCCTGGGTCTCAGCATTCTCCTCCACAGTATTATCTTTTTCTTGAGTGAATACTGACGAAAAGTATTCATTTAGTATCTCGCTTATCTCCTCAGCCTCCACACACAACTTCCCACCACTGTCCTTGACTGGCCCTACTCTTACCCTAGTCATTCTTTTATTCCTGACAAACGAACAACAATGTAATAATATATCAAACAAAGTATATACAGTCCCTCTTACCTCCCCCATTTTTATTAAGAAGTCTTGCAACACCAGGTTAAAGTCCAACAGGTTTGTTTCGAATCACTAGCTTTTGGAGCGCAACTCCTTCCTCGGTTGAATGAAGAGGTGAGTTCCAGAAACACATATATAGACAAAGTCAATGATGCAAGACGACACTTTGAATGTGAGTCTTTGCAGGGTAATTATGGCTTTACGGGTCCAGACGGAGCGACTGGAGACAGGGATAATCACAGGTTAAAGAGGTGTGAATTGTCTTTTGAAGTGTTAGTACACGCCGACATTTTAGTACACTTTAAAGAAGTCGATGAACAGCTTCCACCTCATGGAGAACCCCTCATCCATCCCTCTAATGGCGAACATAATTTTTTCTAAGTGATGGAATTCTGCCAGGTCATTCACCCATGTTCCTGTCCGTGGCAGCTCTAAATCCCGCCAACTCAGCAAGATCTTCCTCCGGGCTAGCAGGGAGGCAAAGACCACCGTGTCGGCTTCCTTCCCCACCAGAGCACCCAGATCATCAGAGACACCAAAAATTGCTATCCACGAGCTTCGTGTTACCTCCACTCCCAAAACCTTTGACAGTACTTCGGTAACCCCCCTTCCAGACCCCACCAGCCTCGGACACACCCAGAATATGTGGGTATGGTTCGCCCGGGTCCCAGCACACCACCCACATTGATCATCTATCTCTGGGAAGGGACCTCACATCGACCCAAACAGCTTATAGAACTCGACATAGAATCCATCTGGGTCTGGCAGGGGTTCCGACCGGTATAGCTTTTGGTAAAAGGCCTCAAAGACTCAGTTATTCTCCTCCTGTTCTGTTACCTCTTTACCTACCTCACCCCTCAATTTACCGATCTCCATCGGCACCGCCTGTTTCCTCAATTGGTGAACAAGCATCTTGGGGCCTTCTCTCCGTATTCATACACCGCACCTCTAGCCGTATGCAGTTGCCTCACCATCTTTTCAGTAGAAACTAGTCTATTTGGAACCCCGTCTTTCCTTAAGCAGCTCCTCCTCGGGTGACACCGAGTATTTTCGATCTACCGTCAAAATTGCCACAACCAGCTTTTACTGCTCTGCCCGCTCCACCCACTCCTTGTGCGCACGGATTGAAATAAGCTCTCCCCGAAATACAGCTTTCAGTGCCTCCCACACCATACTGTCAGAGACCTCACCTGTGTTATTCTGGTCCACATAATTCCGAATGACCCCCTCCATCCTCTCTCAAATCCTTTCATCAGAAAGAAGTCCCACAGGGATGGTGCAGGCGGGAGGGATTCCGATTTCTGGATAACTGGGGCTCTTTCTGGGGAAGGTGGGACCTCTATAGACAGGATGGTCTACATCTGAACCTGAGGGGCACCAATCCTGTGGGGGAGATTTGTTAGTGCTCTTTGGGGGGGTTTAAACTAATTCAGCAGGGGCATGGGAACCTGGATTGTAGTTTTGGGGTACGGGAGATTGAGTGTATAGAGGTCAGGAGCACAGATTTGACTTCGCAGGAGGGTGCCAGTGTTCAGGTAGGTGGTTTGAAGTGTGTCTACTTCAATGCCAGGAGTATACGAAATAAGGTAGGGGAACTGGCAGCATGGGTTGGTACTTGGGACTTCGATGTTGTGGCCATTTCAGAGACATGGATAGAGCAGGGACAGGAATGGTTGTTGCAGGTTCCGGGGTTTAGGTGTTTTAGTAAGCTCAGGGAAGGGGGCAAAAGAGGGGGAGGTGTGGCGCTGCTAGTCAAGGACAGTATTACGGTGGCGGAAAGGATGCTAGATGGGGACTCTTCTTCCGAGGTAGTATGGGCTGAGGTTAGAAACAGGAAAGGAGAGGTCACCCTGTTGGGAGTTTTCTATAGGCCACCTAATAGTTCTAGGGATGTAGAGGAAAGGATGGCGAAGATGATTCTGGAAAAGAGCGAAAGTAACAGGGTAGTTGTTATGGGAGACTTTAACTTTCCAAATATTGACCGGAAAATATATAGTTCGAGTACATTAGATGGGTCGTTCTTTGAACAATGTGTGCAGGAGGGTTTCCTGACACAATATGTTGACAGGCCAACAAGAGGCGAGGCCACATTGGATTTGGTTTTGGGTAATGAACCAGGCCAGGTGTTAGATCTGGAGGTAGGTGAGCACTTTGGAAACAGTGACCACAATTCGGTGACCTTTATGTTAGTGATGGAAAGGGATAAGTATACCCCGCAGGGCAAGAGTTATAGCTGGGGGAAGGGCAATTATGATGCCATTAGACATGACTTAGGATGTGTAGGTTGGAGAAGTAGGCTGCAAGGGTTGGGCACACTGGGTATGTGGAGCTTGTTCAAGGAACAGCTATTGCATGTTCTTGATAAGTACGTACCAGTCAGGCAGGGAGGAAGGGGTCGAGCGAGGGAACCGTGGTTTACCAAAGAAGTGGAATCTCTTGTTAAGAGGAAGAAGGAGGCCTATGTGAAGATGAGGCGTGAAGTTTCAGTTGGGGCGCTTGATAGTTACAAGGAAGCGAGGAAGGATCTAAAGAGAGAGCTAAGACGAGCAAGGAGGGGACATGAGAAGTCTTTGGCAGGTAGGATCAAGGAAAACCCAAAAGCTTTCTATAGGTATGTCAGGAATAAAAGAATGACTAGGGTAAGAGTAGGGCCAGTCAAGGACAGTGGTGGGAAGTTGTGTGTGGAGGCTGAGGAGATAAGCGAGATACTAAATGAATACTTTTCGTCAGTATTCACTCAGGAAAAAGATAATGTTGTGGAGGAGAATGCTGAGACCCAGGCTATTAGAATAGATGGCATTGAGGTGCGTAGGGAAGAAGTGTTGGCAATTCTGGACACGGTGAAAATAGATAAGTCCCCGGCCTGATGGGATTTATCCTAGGAATCTCTGGGAAGCCAGGGAAGAGATTGCTGAGCCTTTGGCTTTGATTTTTATGTCATCATTGGCTACAGGAATAGTGCCAGAGGACTGGAGGATAGCAAATGTGGTCCCTTTGTTCAAGAAGGGGAGCAGAGATAACCCTGGTAACTATAGGCCTCACGTCTGTTGTGGGTAAAGTCTTGGAGAGGATTATAAGAGATACGATGTATAATCATCTAGATAGGAATAATGTGATTAGGGATAGTCAGCATGGTTTTGTGAAGGGTAGGTCATGCCTCACAAACCTTATCGAGGTGACTGAACAGGTAGACGAGGGTAGAGCAGTTGATGTGGTGTATATGGATTTCAGTAAAGCGTTTGACAAGGTTCCCCACGGTCGTCTATTGCAGAAAATACGGAGGCTGGGGATTGAGGGTGATTTAGAGATGTGGATCAGAAATTGGCTAGTTGAAAGAAGACAGAGGGTGGTGGTTGATGGCAAATGTTCAGAATGGAGTTCAGTTACGAGTGGCGTACCACAAGGATCTGTTCTGGTGCCGTTGCTGTTTGTCATTTTTATAAATGACCTAGAGGAGGGCACAGAAGGTTGGGTGAGTAAATTTGCAGACGACACTAAAGTCGGTGGAGTTGTAGACAGTGTGGAAGGATGTTGCAGGTTACAGAGGGACATAGATAAGCTGCAGAGCTGGGCTGAGAGGTGGCAAATGGAGTATAATGTAGAGAAGTGTGAGGTGATTCACTTTGGAAAGAATAACAGGAATGCGGAATATTTGGCTAATGGTAAAATTCTTAGCAGTGTGGATGAGCAGAGGGATCGAGCCATGAGGTCATGTTGCAGCTGTACAAAACTCTGGTACGGCCGCATTTGCATACAGTTGTGGTCGCCTCATTATAGGAAGGACGTGGAAGCTTTGGAACGGGTGCAGAGGAGATTTACCAGGATGTTGCCTGGTATGGAGGGAAAATCTTATGAGGAAAGGCTGATGGACTTGAGGTTGTTTTCGTTGGAGAGAAGAAGGTTAAGAGGTGACTTAATAGAGGCATACAAAATGATCAGAGGGTTAGATAGGGTGGACAGTGAGAGCCTTCTCCCGCGGATGGAGGTGGCTAGCACGAGGGGACATAGCCTTAAATTGAGGGGTAATAGATATAGGACAGACGTCAGAGGTAGGTTTTTTACGCAAAGAGTGGTGAGGCCGTGGAATGCCCTACCTGCAACAGTAGTGAACTCGCCAACATTGAGGACATTTAAAAGTTTATTGGATAAGCATATGGATGATAATGGCATAGTGTAGGTTAGATGGCCTTTAGTTTTTGACTTCCCATGTCGGTGCAACATCGTGGGCCGAAGGGCCTGTACTGCGCTGTATCGTTCTATGTTCTATCCATGCTCCACTTGGGCCTTTGAGGGGATGTCCTCTCCGCAGGTAGATGCACCCAGTGTGGCGCTTAATCTGATACCAAAATCACCAAATATTCCGTCTCAGCCACTCTTAACACCAATGTCTTGTCCATGCCTAAAATGTTGATCCAGGAATAGTCCTAGTGGACATGCGAGAAAAAATAAAATTACCTTGCCTCCTGCCTCTCAAAGCTCACGGGTCCACCCACCCGTGTGCACCATAAATCCCAACAGCACTGCCGACAGCTTCCTGGGTCTAGGACATGATCAGTCTAATTCAGGGTCCAGCACCATATTAAAGTCTCCCCCATGGATCAACCTGTGCGTGTCCAAGTCCAGGATCTTCGCCAGAACCCGACTCATGAATTCCATATCATCCCAGTTTGGGGCACAGATGTTTCCCAACACCGCCGGGGAACCTTCCAACCTCCCACTCACCACCACAAATCTGCAATATTTCCCGCTGCGAAGGCCACCCTCTTACTAATCAACACTGCAACCCCTCTCGCTTTCATGTCTAGCCCCGAATGGAAGACCTGACCCACCCAGCCCTTCTTTAGTCTTGTCTGGTCTGACACTTTCAAATGAGTTTCCTGTAGGAATATTACGTCCGGCTTTAGACTCTTCAAATGCGCTAACACGCGCGACCTCTTAACAGGTCTAATTAGCCCCCGAACATTCCAAGTCACCAACTGGGTCAGGCGGCACCCCCCACTGCCCTCTTAAATCAGCCATACTTCTGTCTCAGCCAACTTCCCCAGGCCGTCATTTCGCACTCAATGGTATCCACTGCCATTGACTCTTGTGCATTTGCTTCAAAACAACACTCTCTACGGCAGCTCTCCCATTCTCTCCCAGTTCCCAATCTAAGACAAAGAAAGAAAAAAACTAAAACCAGGTCTCCCATCTCCATTTGTTCCTCGCATCACTTCCGTTTACTCGCTTTCCTGTTCGTATAGTGATCCCCCACACGAGACCCTCACCTTTTCCGGTCCTACATCAGCACCCTCGCACTCAACACCTCACAACATCTCTCCCTCCACACTCTCCCACCCCCCCACGAACACAAACATTCGAAAAATATGGAAGCAAATAATAAAGGAAGAGAAAAAGAAAAATGCAAAGATGCATCAGTTAAATTGGCAACAACACAGTCCAAACCCAGTCTATGTTCTAAATATATTTAGAAGTTTCCGATCCCGTGATCATGCAAAGATTTGCTTGCTTCTTCTGGAGTGTCCATGTAAAACTCCTGGTTTTGGAATGTGATCCCCAGCTGAGCTAGATACAGGACCCTGAATTTCACGCCTTCCTTCTGGAGGACCGCCTTGACACTATTAAATCCAGCACATCTCATGCCTCATTGTGGGTAGACTTCGACCACGCTCTGCTCCCAGGTGCTCTTTGCCTGCCTGCCTGGACCAACGCAAGATTTTCTCCTTATCCAGGAATCTATTTTGGCCCATCACCATTGCTCTCAGCTGCTCACCCACCTTCAGCTTCTTCCTCAGTGCTCTGTGCGGTCGGTCAACCTCAAGGGATTGGTTGAGGGCCCTCTCTCCCATCATCCTTTTCGGCAGATGTGCAACATAATCCGTTGCCTGCTAGCATTCGATTGCTTTGGGCAGCCCTACTATACAGAGGCTTTGGCATCTCTCACGGTTCTCACGCTCGTCTACCTTCTCAAGTAGCTATTGCTGACTTTCTGCTACCAAGGTTTTCTCTGCCTCCAGTTAGGCGAGCCGGCCCTTGTAGCAACTCACCGTGAGATTCCACGTCACGTTTATACATTATGGTACACTCTTAGCATGTATGTACCTTTGCTATTCAACAGGTTCTCTTCTTGCCAGACCAGTACAGATTTTTTCCTGTGAAATGCATTGGGATATTTCATTACCATAGAATTTACAGTGCAGAAGAAGGCCTTTCGGCCCATCGGGCCTTGGAAGAACATCCTACCTAAGCCCACACTTCCACTCTATCCCTGCAACCCAGTAACCCCACCTAACCTTTTTTTTGGACACTAAGGGGAAATTTAGTATGGCCAATCCATCTAACCTGCACATCTTTGGAATGTGGGAGTAAACCGGAGCACCCGGAGGAAATCCATGCAGACACGGGGAGAGTGTGCAGACTCCCCACAGACAGTCACCCGAGGCCGGAATTGAACCCGGGTCCCTGGGGCTGAAAGGGCAGCAGTGCTAGCCACTGTGCCACCCATGTTCGAGGTGGTGTTGTTAATGGCTGGGTATAATTTATCTGTGCCTGGAGATTCATCCACTTGAAAAGCAGTTGGACACCGTTATAATTCCTCTCTCACTATCTTCATCTGCTCCAATATTTTGACCTCCTTCTTGACTACGGTGTCTGCATCATTGGAGCTGTCTCAGGGATCTGCCGACTTGTGAAATTTAAATCAGTGGAAAAACTATGCCTCAAGTGTCTGGGCAGCACAGTCATACACAGATCTCAGTCCCCAGACACATTTGTTAATTGTATTTCAGCCCTGACCTTTCCTCCCATCCTGGGTCGAGGTTGCAGCTAAAACGTAAAGGCTGTCTGGCCGATCAGCCCGCTCACTGACAGTAAAGGCAGGCTGGCCATCTAAAATCCCAGTGAAGGGCTGTTTAATTCATTTAAATTTGTTTCTTGATTTTCGGCGGGTGTGCTTCCGACTTGAGTGCATGTGCCCACTGGTCCAAATATCACGCAGTGGCATGATGACATTGAGATGCGGGTCCATAGGAATTTATTCGGGTCACCCGACAGCCCTTTTTTCACCCAAGAGAAAAGAGAAACCTCCCTGTTCGTTCTCCTGAACTCCGTTTAAGAAGATGCACCTTGGCTGCCTTGTACTTCGATTCTATCTCAGTTACCATTCGGGAAGCTGAAGTCACCGACTGGCAGAACATCTATGATTGTCTCTTTGATCAATATTGTGATCCTCTCTTTATCCCCCTATCTGTTTAAATATCCTGTATCAGGAAGTTTGAGCTGCCCTTCCTACCCTTTAATATCATACATCTACTGTCTATCTGTGCCCTCAGCTCTCTGCCTTACTCACCAGAATCCTTGTCACTGCCAAACTCCCTTCTTGTTTATTTTCTACCTTTATTTCCTCTGCCTCCCAAACACAGCCTATAATTATCTGCTTCCCATTTCCAACTTTACCTCTCCCTTGCTAAATCTATGTTCAAATTCTCATCCTCCTGCCAAGCTGGTTTAAACACATCACTCAAACCCCTCCCCTGTACCCCAGGACACCACTAGCAAGCCTCCCCACCACAATATTGGTCCTGATAAGGTACAATCCTTCCACTTGTACAGGTCCCACCTCTGCAGAACTGGTTTCATTGTCGCAGGAATCTAAAGCCCTTTCTCCTGCACCATAATCTCCACTCAGCTGCTCTATTTTACTGTTTCTGTACTCACGAGCACATTGCACCAGGAGGCATGTTCCCTCCCCACCACCTGACAGTAGCAGTATCTCCTCTATTTCCTTCTCATTACTGTAGCAGAAAATTAATTCAGAAAGGAGAGAAAAGATTGAACATCGAAGAGCAATGAAAGTGATGAAGATAGCTGTCCATAGACATGGGCAAAGTTGGACAGGGCTGGGGGCAAGTGGGTTTAGTGAGTGGAGGAGGGCGACAGCGAGCACTTTGTGGCCAACAATGAAACAAATGGACCACAATGGGTGCGATGTGGAACTGTAGGAGATTGAGAGTTTGGCGGTTCAAGACTTTCATGGTGAGCATTTTGCCTTTGTGGGGAGTGCGTGAATAACTGTAAGAGGGAGTCACAGTGGGGGAAGGGCCAGGGCATGCGTTTGTATTGAGATGTCTGGAATTTTGACTGATCTTTCTTTTGTGGCAGGTGTTTCACAAGATCATTACAAGTGGTCACCAGCGTCTCCAACCTCTGTTTGACTGTCTGCTGACGATTGTTGTTAACGGTACGTCTCGAGGGAATACTAATGGTTTGGTTTGTGGTTGGGTCACTCACTGTTGTATGAATCCTGTATGCAGATTTTTACTATCTTAACAGCTTTAGCTCAGTGCGTGCACTCTCTCCTCTGTGCCAGGAGGTTGTGGGTTCAATCCCCACTCCAGCAATACTCCAGTGGAACACTGACTGAGTGCTGCACCGTCAGAGATGTTGGGCTGGATTCTCTGTTCTTGTGTCTAAGTGCTGACGCCAATGGAGGATCTGTGGTAAATCCGGCGCCACACCCGCACCGATTCTGCTACAGGTGAAGGGCTAGCACAGGCGCTGCATGAAACATGCGGAACGTGCAGAAAACAGTGGGAGAATCACCGTGTCGATGCTGGACATGCACTGGGCTGACAAGCTGCAGCCAAGCGTATGCCTACACCCCCCACACACGTGCACCGATCGCGGAGGAAATGATGACGCCGGTTGTGCTGGACCGCATACCCGTCTACCCTGACCCCATAGCCCACCTCCTGGCCACCCTCCATTCTCCCCAGCCCTGGCAGAAGCCCTTGGTCAGTGGCATAACTCTCAGCGGAGTATGGCGGTGTTGGGCACTGTCCGCGCGCCCTCTCTCTCTCTGCAGCTGCCACGCCAGGCTGACGCCACACGTGGCACGTGCTGTTGGAAACTCGGCCCATCGGAGCCTGATATCGCGACTGGGCCTGAGTTGGGTGCTCATTCGGAAGGTCGGTGCAGACTTGATGGGTCGAAAATCAACTGCTGCATATTTCCTACATTGCAACACAGCAAACACTTCAAAAGTACTTTTCTAACTGTAGAGTGCTTTTGGACATCCTGTGGTTATGAAAGGTACTATTTTAATGTAATTTAATCTTTTGCAAATGGCTTCTTTGAACTTGACAAGCTTTGTATCGTCTCTGACCATTTGTTACCTTATTGATCTGGGCTAGATCAGGAGAGAAGCAAAATGTCTCCAATGCACTCTGCAGTGACGGGGAGCTTTCGACTAATGTATCTCATTCTATGGCATCTTGGAAGCTGGGGCACAGATTTCAATGTTGTCTGCACAATGTTCTTTGCATTAAAGTGAATTGATGGACAATTAGAAAATATATAAAGGACGCACTTCTGCCCTTCAGTTGGGCTCATTCATATAATCTACCCTTTAATAGATCAATGGGATGGCATGCAGCTTCACAGAATGTACAGTAGATGGTGCTGATTGAACGGAAAGTAGAGTCAGGACTAGGTCGAAACCAGCAAACGATATCTGTGCCACTTGAAATAAAGTGAACAGTAAAAGGAGCACAAAATGTCTGCATTCTACACACCCTGACATGACCGAACCCTGTCAAGGGATTCCAGATGGGTTTTGTTTCCTTTCCCTTACTAACTTGGAACACTGAGGCTGCCTCTGGCTGAGATCAACTGACTGATGATTGTAGATTGGACATTGAACTGGAAAAGTGTGTTTTCTGACTTTGTGGATGGTGCATTAATCTACTGATCACTGCACATTGTCCATTGCCTGGAGACAACTCATGTTTGTTCATAAAAGCCATAATTCCCTACAGTGCAGAAGGACCCATTTGGCCCATCGAGTCTGCACTGACCTTCTGAAAGAGCACATTCCCGCCGCATCACCGTAACCTCGCACATTGATCATGGCCAATCCATCCTTGGACATGAAGGGGCTGAGCTTCAGACATTGCGATACATCATGGAGGAGGAGACAGAGAGGGGGAGAGTTACCTGGATTCTGTATTTCAGGGGGCAGTCACACCCCTTAGGTTAACTATCTTGAATTTGTTCAGTGGTCAGGGACAGGAGCGGGTGTGACTACAAGCGAGGTAGACAGAGGGATCGAGGAGGTAGCACTGGGCTCAGCCCCTGCCTTCGCTAAACAGCTTTGAGATCCTTGTTCCCTGTGTGGATTGTAGGGAAAATGTGCAAACTGACCATATCACTGTGGTACAGGGAGCCATTCAAGTGGGGGAAGAAAATTGGGCACAGTATGGTTAGGAGAATAGACTCTGTTCTCTGTACCCAGGTTCGAGAGTCTCAAAGGCTGTGTTGTCTGCCCAGTGCCAGGGTTCAGGACATCTGCTGCGGGCTGGAGAAGAACTTGCAGTGGGAGGGAGGAGGATCCCGTTGTCTTCCGACGGGTAAGGTTTGGGTGGAATCCCCGGGTAGGGCGTGCTGTGCTGTACCCGAGCTTAGTTGACCAGTGGGGTGGTCCTCAGACAGGGCGGGTCCTCAATGCCGTTTCTCCACTGCCTGAGCGACCTGAAACGAACGGGCAAGAATGTAATCATCATGGGGGTTGCCTCTTCTGTCGTCCAAACAGAAGTGCAGTTATGAAATGGGGTCCGGGCAAGCTCTCAGCTGTCCTAGCTGACCAGCAAGCCTGGCAAGTTCTCTTAGGTATCTGCGGACAAACTGTGCGTGTGGCCGCAGAGCTACTGTTGCTGGAAAACAAACAAAACACAAACAAACAAACATGCAACAAACATACTGCAGGTTCCATCAGAAAAGGACACCGTTTATCTCTCAAGCGGTTCCTCTTTTTACATCATCTGGACACCTCAATCATCATTTTCTGCAAACAGGGTCGCAAAGGGGTTGCCGTGTCGGGAGTCAGACTTAAAGTAATTCTCTTCTCCTGGATCCCATACCCTTGTATGGATCAGGCATGCTATGGTTGCATTGTGTGAACGGGGGTCCATCTCGTCGTTCCGGACGAGCCTGGAAGAATTGTCGCGGTGCCAATGAGTGTTGTCAGAAATTGAATGAGCGAAAGTGGGGTAGTCATTGTGGTGCGGGGGTTCTGGGTCTGGGGCCTTTATGTATATGACCTCAAAAGGATCACTGGAGTCGGGTTCGTAGTCGGTGTGTGTGTGGTCTGTTGTATCATGGCAGTAGAGAGGCGTGCTGAGGCTGTCGTCAGAATCACAGTCGCTGTCTCTGCTGTGGCAGCTTGTGGGCGTGTTGGGGCGTGGTCTAAAGTCAATGGGCGGAGTCAAGGTCGAGTCCGATGAGGTGCTAGTCTGTGAGGGGGAGGGTGGAAATGCGTCTCTTGTGGGCGGGCGTGTTGTTCCGCTGCGTCTAGCAAGACATGGTGTGTGTGGTTGGACTGTGTTCCATATGCCTTTAACTGGTTGATATGGAACCAGGCAGTCTTCCCGTTGGGGTACTTTATTTTATACACTGAAGGGCCGACCTTGTCCGCAATTAAGTACGGACCTGAATATTTTGGGGCCAAAAACGTGCTGGGATTATAAAGAGACAGCATCACCTGCTGTCCAACCTGAAACTCTGTGGAATGTACTGTTCTGTCGAAACAAGCCTTGCTCTGTTTTTTTTTCTTTCCCAATTTAACTGCGGCTGTTAACTGAGCTGATCTTACATTTTCCACTAATTGTTTGACTGCTGTCTCGTGTGTGAGGGCCGTCACTTCTGGGATGGTCATGTCGAGTCCTAAAAGGAATTTAGAACCTTTCATGGGGTGTCCGGTCATGAGTGTGTGTGGGGTGAAACCTGTACTGCCCAGAATACTGCGAATAGGTGCCTTTCGCAGGCTGAAAATCCTTGCTCTACTGGGTCTAAAAGTCGGGAGGCATAAGCCACTGGTCGTAGCTGCTCGTGCCATTCCTGAAGGAGCACGGCCGAGAGGGTCAGATCTGTGCTTGCTACCTCAATTGCATAGGGGGAAAGTGGGTCTGGAACTTGTAGTGCAGAGGCTGCGCTAAGGGCTTTCTTTAAATTGTCCACAGCCTCTGTATGCTGTGGAAGCCATTCCCAAGGGGCTTCTTTCTTGCGCCTTTGTCGCAAAACCGTCGATATGGTTCCGACAGTACCCAGCCAGTCCTAAAAATGACCGGAGGGCTGAAACATTTTGGGGAAGGGGCAGTTTGACGATCGAGTCAATTCTTTTGAACTCGATCTCACGTTTGCCGTGCGTGATGACTGTACCCAAATACATCACTTTACTCTCCAATATTTGGGCCTTTCTGGGGTTTACTTTACATCCGATTGTTTTCAGAAGTTCCAGGAGTTCAGATAGAAGCGTGATGTGCTCTGCCTTGGTATCTGTCTGCAGTAATAGGTCGTCCACATACTGTACCAGACATTCGGGTCGGGAAAATTTTGATAGTCCATTTGCCAGCTGTCGGTGGAAAATGGAGGGGGAGTTGTGGAATCCTTGTGGGAGGCATGTCCACGTGTACTGCTGACCTTTAAAAGTGAATGCGAATTTGTACTGGCACGCCTTCACCAATGGGATTGACCAGAAGCCGTTGCTAATGTCCAAAACCGTAAAATACTTGGAGTTGAGTCCCTGCTTGAGCATGGTCTCGGGTCTTGTTGCTACCGTGGGGGCTACTGCGGGGGTGACTTTATTGAGTTCCCGATAATCAATGGTCAGACGCCATGATCCGTCGGGCTTCCTCACTGGCCAAATTGGTGCATTATTAGTAGAGGCTACTGATCTAAGTACGCCCAGCTCTAATAAGCTCTCTATTACTTTAGCGATTTCTCCCTCTGCTTCCTGGGGAAATCTGTATTGTCGCTGGGGTTTAGGATCAGGTCCTGTAACATGAACGGATCCAGTCATTCTGCCGCAGTCGTGCCTGTGACTGGCAAATGCTGATCGGTTGCTGTTCAAAACTGCCCTAACCTGTCTGTCTGTGGAGAGCGTGATCGGGTCAAAACAATAGTCTCCTACTGCGCTAATCCTGTGTTCGTACTCACCTACTATGAGCGTTGCGGGTGCTCTTTCAGACCTTGCCATTCGCCAGACACACTGATTGACTGGGTCGAACGACAGGCTGTGTGTATTCATGAAATCAATTCCAAGTATGTGTTCTGCTGTGTGGGGCAGATCTACTAGAACAATGGGGTGTCTGGTGGAGATATTCCCTAGCTGAATGGATACAGGGGCTGTAATGTGTCCCTGCTGTGAGTGGCCTGTAAAGCCGCTGAGCGTGATTGTGGCTGTAGTGGGCCACGTGTCCTTTTGGAACATGGTGGAGGAATTTATGGTCATGCGGGTCCCTCCTGCGTCTCAGAGTAATTCTATGGGCTGTCCCCGAATTTCCGCTGTGACTACCGGTCGTCCGGATCTGTCCCAGAGGGTGTCTCAGACCCAAGTGGGGGAGCCCGAACACCGTCAGTCCGTTCCGTCCACATTGGTCTGTTCTGACTGCGTCCCTATACTGTGAATGGGCTTTTCTCTATTCCTGTTCAGAGTGCCTGTCTATTGGCTTCTCTGTGATTTCTGTGGTGCATTCTCTAGCAAAATGTCCTAACTGTCCGCAGTTAAAACATTCCTGTGACTTCTGTGGAGGGCTGTTTTGTCCCTCATTTACCCATTTTGGTGCGCTCTTACTGCTTGGATGTCTACCTCGGTTTGCGCCTCCTCGGGCTTCTTAAATGCTGTCTTACCATGAATAGATTGCTCCCAAGCGCGGGACAATCTTTTCAAGACCCATTTTTCATTATGGGCCTCTTCTGAGGGGTCGTAATTAGAGCAGGCTTTCTGTCCTGCCTCTGTGGCGTGGGAGATAATAGTGCGGGTCCATTTAACCATCTTATCTTGGGTCAAACGTGCGCGGTCTAATTCACCAAAAACTGCAGTGAAGTGAATCCACAGCCTTCCTGCAAATGCTGTGGGGTGCTCGATCTTTTTCTGCCTACATCTGTTTAGGCCTTCTACTGGGTCTCCTCTGTTATACCCTATCGCATCCAAAATAGCTGTATGCATTTCTTTGAGGGTGCCTCCTCCAACGTTCTGTGGGTCGGGGAGGGCAGCTACTACTGATGAGTCTAAACTCAAAACTGTGAGCTTAACCTGCTCTTGCGCATCAAGGCCGTACATGGTCGCCTGCTGTTTAACTTTTGCAAAGAATTGGTGGGGGTCTAAAGTGGGGAGGAACGGGGTGATTTTCTCACACGCGTCCCTTAGTTGAGTCCAGGGTTAAGGGGGTGGTGTAAGTGATCTCGGGTGCGCCGTCTGCGGTTGCTTTTCGTTGGGTGGTGACTGGGTTCATTGGTGCGGGTGCTATCTGATCTGTGGGGGGGGTTAGGGCTCTTTCCTTTTCTGCTGCGTTTCTCGCGCACATGTTCCCTGAACATATCGCTGCGCTGTCTCGCTTAACTCCTGCCAATCTGGTGCATTCTCTTCCTCTAATTGCGTTCCAAAGGTTTCTTGGAAGCCATTCTGCACAGAAAGCAGAGATTGCAGCTCCGCAATCTGCTTCCTACACTTAGAATGGTCCACTGTGCTTTGCCTTTGCTCAGTGGTGACAGCATGGAGTGCTCTTAAAGCTGCCTTCAGGTCACTACACTGCTTATTCAGTGCTTCTACCTGCTTTTCTGATTCCTGTCTTATCAAGACTGCACGCTGCACATCCTGATAGGCTTTTTCGTATTGTACCTGGGAGCTGCTCAGATGGACTAGACAAGACTGGTGTGCCCTCTTGGCATCATCCACCTCTCTATCCTTATCTGCCAACTTCTTTCTTAATTCTAGATTCTCTCTCTCTATATCACTGACATCCACTTTACTCATGCAATGCCTTTCCTCTAATTCAGCTCGGAGCGTCCTGACGACCTCCTCTGTGCCTTGCAATTGTGCCAGACAGGACACAATTGCCATCGGCTTACGTGCTTTTCCGAGATTCCTTTTGTGAATTACGCTCAGGTCCTCCCACCAAGTATGTCCTATACTCCCGGGGCCTGTTTCCTCATTCGAACAGAATTCGCTCCAAAGGGGCCATCCTTTCCTTTTAAGGTACTTCCTGATCTCTTGTTCCCAAACGGGACACTGACCTACTCTGCTGGTTGCTGCGACCACAAACTCTTGGGGGTGCATGAGGCGTTCCATTGCCTGCATGGCCATCTCTTTCTCAATGCTCTCTCTTAAATTTAGAACAAGGGATGCTAAGGCGTTGTTATGAATTGCGGGTACGACTTTTGCTAATTTCCGAATTATAAACTCCCGACAGTTTGTCGCAACAAAAATCTCTCGGTTTTACCTTATAACCCTGTTAGTTACGCATGCAGAAACACACTTCCGAATTATGAGGATTGATGTGAACTACTTGAACACTTGTGGTTTTTCCTTTTCCCAATTGGATTTCTGATTCAAATTGCTGGGTTCTCTCGGAGTGGGGGGGGGCCACTTCTAGTCGAGTTCCGTCAGAGTTCGTCACTAAATGTTGCTCATTCTGGGTGAGTGTGCTTTACACTCAATTGGATCTGTTTTATTCCTTAGCTCTAGAGTCGACAGGTATCCTTATGATACCGCCACAAGATTCAAGTTCAAGTTCAGATCAATGACTCAATACACCAGTTAGTAAGTTCAAACAAGACACGTTTATTATTACACAGTTATTTGCTACTCATGCATATAAACTAAGACTAAATTGTTCCTACCACTACTTAGGCCAATACTTATCTGAAATAAGGGAACTGCTGGATCAGGGAACAATGGCCTCTTGCTTTGTCCTGGACCCGCAGGCTTCCAGTTGGTGTGGACTAAAGGGGTCAGGAGTGTCTACTCTCGTAGCGTGCGTTGTATGACACTTACTTGTCGGTGTAGCAATTGGCCAGGCCTCTCCTTCTCACGTTCACAGTCCTGGAGAGCTGCTGCAAAGGTGTTCTGCTGGGAGGGCCGGCTAAGAGAGGCTGGCTAAGAGAGAGAGCTGGGGTCGGGGTCTCTGTCTTATACTGTTTTGGGTTTCGAGCCCATCTGGGCGGATCCTCTATAAACTTGCAATCGATTGGGTCTCTTCCCAATCGATTGATTTGAATTTCCCCAATAACGGGGCTGTTCCTCGATCACTGGGTGGTTCTTTCCACCTTATTTGCGTCCTTTTGTTTCAGACTCCACTGGTGCCGGGATGTCTGACCTGCTATAGAATGTTTCAATCTCTTCTAATTGTTGTGTTCATTGTGCCTGGGAATCACCGGGAATCGCTCGATTAATATGCGCAGCTTGTTAGTTTCTATGCTGTCTGGTTTCTTCACAGACAGAATCCACAGAGAGGTTCTGCAACCTGCTTGCCTCTCTGTCATTGTCCAATTTTCCCTGCATGCAACTCAATGTTTCATTTTATGTCGGGAAGTGGCCAGCTTCGGTGGCTACACTATGAGATGGAATAAGTACAATAGCAAGAAATGATCTTGGATCAGAAGACGTAGAATCCATATGGGTGGAGGTAAGGATAAGAAGACACTGAAGGCTAAGAAGACACTGGTGGCCGTAGTCTATAGGCCCCCAAAGAGTAGCTATGCTGTCGGACAGGGAATAAACCAGTAAACAATAAAGGCATGTAAAAAAGGCAATACTTGAATCATGGGCGACTTTAATCTTCATGTAGATTGGGAAAATCAAATTGGCAGAGTTAGCCATGAGAAAGAATTCATAGTGTACTCGGGACAGTTTCCTAGAATAATATTTTGCAGATCCAACCAGGGATCAGGCTATATTGGATTTGGTAATGTGTAATGAGGCAGGTTTAAGAGACAATCTCGGAGTAAAAGATCCCCTAGGAAGTGGTGACCACAACGTAGTAGAATTTAGAAATTTGAGAGTGAGGAATGTGGGTTGGAAACAGCTGTGCTACACTTAAATGAGGGTAATTAAAAAGGAATGAGCGCAGAGTTGGTTGGAGTGGACTGGAAAAGGAGTTTGGCAGGAAAGACAATTGTTCAACAATGACACACGTTTCCAAAAATAGTTCATGACTCTCACCAAAAATATATCCCAATCAGGAACCAAGTTCCTAGCATGGTGACGCATCAGTGCTAATCACTGTGCCACCATGCTGCCCTCTCTCTCAAGCTAAAATAAATGACATCAGAGGCAGCTTGAAATTAAAATTGTGCAGAGTAGAACAGAGATCAAGCAACTAAATTTAAAAAGGATTACTAGTACTTCTTGTACGGGATTGATGCATTTATCAGAGTGTGGATGAGCACACATAGGGGTTCAACCTGGACCTTGTGTAAAAGCAAATTACTGTGGATGCTGGAATCTGAACCAAACACAGAAAATACTGGACAATCTCAGCAGGTCTGACAGCATCTGGGGAGAGAAAAGGGGAGCTAACGTTTCGAGTCTGGATGACTCTTTGTCAAAGCTCATGGACCTTGTGTGGTTGTGCAAAATGATGGTGGTAACTTCTTAGCCAGTTTTACGTTGTCTAACTTTCACATGTGATCACATCATGAAGATCGGGGTCACTGATTCACTGTTGCTCATTTTAAGCAATCACAAAATGTCAGGATCAACTGTCTTAATCCTGCCCCTTACAGTAAAGAAACTGTTGCTGAATTGCTCATATTTTATTCCCAATACTGAATTTCCAATTTAACAATTTAGCTTTGCTTTAAACTATTGAGAAACGCAAGTGAAGGGTGCTGCTCTTTTTAATAATGAGGCTCTATTTATAATATGATGTTATGTCCCAACAGCGTCGCCAATACTGTGGGTATTTCTATTTATCTCAGTGAACCACAAGTCTTTCCCTTATATCGGTCAAATGACCACACAATCAGTTAGTCAGTTCAAAAGATGGTTTATTTACACACACAAGGACTACTTCGACATGCAAACACAATATCTACAACGAGTTAAACTACATCTATCAGCTACAATAACCTATACTTAACTTCAGGGCGATCGACACTGTGCAGATGGATAAGGCCTTTATCTTGATCTCACGTGGCTGGTTTGAAGAAGTGGCTTTGTCTCTGCTGGGCTCATTCGTCAGGTAACGATCGTTGGTCTTGAACCTGGCTGTCTGGTCGTTATGCTGCAGTTGGGGTGGGCACAGGTCGATCCCAAAAGAGGCTGGCACAGGGCGGGTCCAAAAGAGACCGAACACATGGCTGTGTCTCTTTTTATCCCTCTAGGGTTTCACGCTCTTTGGGGCGGTCCTTAATCTTGGACCCAATAATTTGACAGGCTTCGATCACTGCATTCGATTTTGGCCAATAAAGGGGCGGGTGCCTTGGTAGCTGGGCGGGTCCTTAGCGGTCATTGACCTTAGCAGTTGGGCTCTCTGAGGAGAGAGAGTGGCGCCGATCAGTCTGTGGCTGTACCGGTTTCTTGATTGGAGTCCTATTGTTCTGGGGAACGGTCCATTAAAATGCAAACGAGGTGGGGGGGGGGGCGGTTTCTATCAGGTCTAGCTACCTGTGTTTCAAATACACAGAAGCTCTGTATCTGTCTGAGTCCTGGGTTGGCCATAATTCCCATGGTCCTTTGCAGGTGACCCTCTCAGATGGCTACAAGGGCAAAAATAGTCACGCAGGACGCCAGTGACGTTAAGGAATAAGGAGCAGGATAGTAAGTGGCAGCAGCATGAAGTTCAAACTGAAAAGGCCTGATGACTGTAGAGGGAGGAGTTGGGTTTGAGGGAGGGGTTGGGTTTGAGGGAGAGGCGGGTCTGAGGGAGGGGCAGGTTTGAGGGAGGGGCGGGCTTATGTGTTGGCCAGGGTTTAATGAAACTTAATTTCAACACGTTTGCATTTTGAGCCCCCATCAGAGCCAGAAATGCAGGTGGTCAGGTGGGTGGACACTGAAGCTTGAATGTTAGTCGGCACACCGGTTCTCCATCTCTAAAGCACACCAGGACCATTTTCCCAGAAATGCTATGAGGGTATGGCAGTGCTACTTATCCCCATGTGATAGCAGCATGTAACAGGCATCTCGAGGCCAAGTAAAGGAAGCTGACTGGGACCTTCCTTTTGGCCTCCAGGTTTAAAGAGGCGCTCAACAGCTTAGCTGCATCGAGATGGCCTCATGGCAGCAGGCCAAGTGTGCCAGCGTTCCAGGCAAGCTCAGTGACTCTGTCTGCCCACCACATTGGTGACCCACCAGCAAAGACCTTTTTTTAAGTTGATTTATTTTTTTATAAACATTTTATTGAGGCGTTTATGATTTTATAACAGTAACAGAAGAAACAGTGTACAGACAAATATAACATAGTGCGAAAGCAGTCGTCTTCTCTCACAGGGCCCACCTTTTCTAGCCTCCTACTCTACATTAAACTAACCCCACAGCCCTTCTGCTGATGGTTAATTTTCCCTCAATAAGTTGACGAATGGCTGCCACCTCCGGACGAACTCGAACATTGACCCTCTCAAGGCGAACTTGATTTTCTCCAGACAGAGAAAACTGGCCATGTCAGTGAGTCAGGTCTCTGACTTCTGGGGCTTTGAGTCCCTCCAAGCTAATAATATCCGTCTCCAGGCAACCAGGAAAGCAGAGGCCAGAATGTCTGCCTCTTTCTCCTCCTGGATTCCCGGGTCTTCTGACACTCTGAAAATCGCCACCTCTGGTCTCGGTGCCACCCTTGTTTTCAAAACTTTGGACATGACCTCCATAAACCCCTGTCAGAATCCCCTAAGCTTCGGGCATGCCCAGAACATATGAACATGGTTTGCTGGTCCTCTGGCACACCTTGCGCACCTGTCTTCCACCCCAAAGAACCTGCCCATCCGAGACACTGTCATGTGGGCCCGGTGAATGACGTTAAATTGTATCAGGCTGAGCCTGGCACATCTTGTGCATATGTTGTTGACTCTGCTCAACGCATCCACCCAGAGACCACCCTCTATCGCTCCACCTAACTCCTCTTCCCATTTGTGTTTCAGCTCCTCGGTCTGTGTTTCCTCTGACCCGAGAAGCTCCTTAAAAATGTCCGAAACCCTCCCTTCTCCCACCCACACTCTGGAAACTACCCTATCCTGTATCCCCCTTGGCGGTAGGAGCGGGAAGGTGAGACCTGCCTGCGTAGTAAGTTGCGTGCCTGAAGGTACCTAAATTCTTTCCCTCCCGTCAATTCAAATTTCTCCTCCAACTCTCTCAGGCTGGGAAAGCTCCCCTCTATGAACATATCGCCAATCCCCCCCCCCCCCCCCCCCCCCCCCCCCCCCCCCCCCCCGCCCCTCTCATCAACCATCCCCTTTCTTGGGCCAGTCCCCAGCCCCCACGCATCCACAGGCCCGCCCCCCGGCAGCCTCCGCCCCCGACCTCCCTATTGTCCCACAGCAAAAGTCCCTCCCCCATCATATCATCATATCCCCCCTCCCCCAGTAACTGTACTATACACACAGCCCCCTCAAACAAGCATACCATCTGCTCACCCCCCCCCCCCCCCCCAGTACACTTCTGTGAGCTCGCCTGCCCAGCTAGCTTGGTGGCCCCCACCCATGGCGCCAGACTTTTTCCCACACCCCTTCCCTCGGACACATATGTAAATGTAAACAATCCCAACCCAATTGCCCAAAAGAAACATGCAAAGAAAATCAAAAAGAAGATCAAACATCTAATATTCACACCTCCATCCCCCATCAGTGCAAATGGAAATTTTAACTCAAGCAGCTCGTCCGCAGACCCCAACTCAATACAAAAGGCCTTACAAGTAACATCCAAAGACAAAACGTTTCTTTTTTTTAAAAAAATAACTGAAGAGAACAAAAAAATAAACACATGAGCACTGCAGCAAAGTTCAGTCCAAACACCTCAGTCCAATACCAGCCCTTTCCTTCCAGCGAAGTCCATCGCTTCCTCGGGCGACTCGAAATAGAAATGTTGCTCCTCGTGTGTAAACCAAAGACGGGCCGGGTACAGTAGTCCAAACTTTACCTTCTTCTTAAAAAGGGTAGATTTTATCGGGTTGAACCCTGCTCTTCTCGTGGCCATGTCCGTACTCAGATCCTGAAATATACGCAGAACCCTGTTCTCCCATTTGCAGCTGGCCCACCATAGAATGCACTCCTTGTCAAGGTACCTGTGGAATCTCACCACCATTGCTCTTGGGTTTGGGGGGGGTTACCCACACGCAGCATCCTCACGAGCACTCTGTGCGCCCTGTCCACCTCCATGGGTCGGGAGAACGTCCCCTCCCCCAGTAACATCTCGAACATACCCGCTATGTATGTTCCTTCGGATCCCTCCAGGAGACCCACGATTCTCAGGTTCTGCCGGCGGGACCTATTCTCTCGGTCCTCAACCTTCTCCAGGACTCTTTTCTGTTGGTCTCTCAACATTCCCACCTCCATCTCCACTGCAGCTTGGTGTTCCTCCTGCTCAGTCAGTGCCTTCTCCACTTTCTGGACCACCCGGCCTTGGGCATTCGGTCTATGTTCCAGCCGAGCAATCGACTCCTTAATCGGGTCCAAGCAGTCCTGTTTCTGCTTGGCCGAAGCCCTTGTGTACAACCTGCATCAACTGCTCTGTCCACTGCTGGGTCATCGAGCCAGAACTCTGGTCGTCCGCCATGCTTTCTGCAGCCTCAGCCCAAGCCTTCTCTGTTCGCCTATTTCCGTTCTCCATGCACTCTTTCTCTTCACAATTGCGTCCAACATCAATTTTCCACTTCAGGTCCAACAAAAAATCGGGGGAAAAGGTCCAAAGTTCCGACCCGAGCAGGAGCCACCAAATGTGTGACCTACTCCTTCATAGCCACCACCGGAAGTGAGTTGATGTTTTTAAGAAGTCGGAGATAGGGCACCTTGTTTTGAAACGTCTGCACTTAAGGCATTCTGCTGCTGCTTTCAAGCTGCAAGGCCTCTGATTGGTCCTCCAGCTTTGAGGAGTCACCTGCCACCCTTCAACGGGCAGCAAGCCATTAATTGACTCCAGAGAAAATCACACTGAGTAATTCCCAGCCAGTTCCGGCGCCTGACCCCCATTTAGTCCGACACCAGTGTTCAGAAGCCCACTGGGAGCTCCTTTTTCTGCTGTAAATCTCTATGATTCTAAAATACTGCTGTGAGATGACAGACAGGAAGAATGTGTTTCAGTTTGAACTGCACTGGTCGAAGACGACTGCAGTCTATACATGAGCGGGAAGTGTTCTGAATAGAGAAATACTCAAAATGATTAGTAATAATTGAGTAATTCAATTCAATTGAAATGATGTTGCCTTGGCTTGAATGGATGGAACACAACTGTTTTGACTGGCATGCAGTGAATCTGATTCAAGCTTGAACTGATTTAGATACAGCAGTTGTATTGGTTCCCATTACTGGACGCGTAATCCAGAGAAGAGGTTCAAGTCTGGAATTCTCCGACTGTTGGGATTCTCTTTTCCTCCGGCAGCGGGCAGCTGTGGGTGGGATTTCCCGACAGCGTGGGGTGGTTTCAATGGGAAATCCCATAGGCAAGCAGCAGGAGCAGAGAATCCCACCCCAAACTAACGGTGCATCGGCGAGAAACATCCGGCTGGGGAATCGGAGAATCCAACCCGAACACTGCCCGGGGTCAACAGGAAATTTGAAATCAATTTTTAAAATATAAATTTAGAGCACCCAATTATTTATATTTATTTTTTTCCCAATTATGGGGCAATTTAGAGTGGCCAATCCAACCTGGGTCCTCGGCACCTTGAAGCAGCAGTGCTAACCACTGCGACACCGTGCCGCCCAAAATCAATTTTTTTTAAAATTTGGAATTAATAAGTCGAAGTCAGTAAAAGTGATAATGATGCTGTCAGGTTTTTGTAAAAACCCATCTGGTTCAGAGACATTTCGGGCAGGAACCTGACATCCGTACCTGGTTTGAACTGTTCGTGTCACTAATAATTTTGACTCTTAATGGTCCTCTGAAATGGCCAAAAAAATCACCAAGTCGTATCAAACAGCTACCAGTGGTTGGCTTGGAATGGTCTGCATGAATTCATTGAGCACTTTGTTTTCCATCCCAGTGTCCCCCTATCTGAAGAGTTTGTCCATGGTTGCTGCAAACAAACTACTGCACCTTCTGGAGGCCTTCTCTACAACATGGTTCCTCTTCACAGCATCCCAGAACCACCATCTAGTTTTCTTCCTGCTTGAGGTCTTTAATAACATCATCCAGTACCAGTTTGATGGTAAGCGTCAAAGTCATTGTCATTGTCTGGAAATTGTATTGAGAATTGATCTGGTTGTTAAAAGGGGCCTTAAATGAAACCAAATGAATATGGGGCAGGATAAGGAAGTAGCAGAAAGAGCTTTTAATTCTACACTAGCCATCAGAGTCACAGCAAACTGATTATTGTTGGAAATTAAAATAAATTCATGCTGTCGTAATGGGAGGAAATTTTGAGGTTTGAGCTCAGATGTATTGTTGGCGCTAGTCCTGCCAATGTTTGACAGGGACAGTGTAGAAGGAGCTTTACTCTGCATCTAACTCTGTGCTGTACTTGCCCTGGGAGTATATGATGGGGTCAGAGCAGAGGGAGCTTTACTCCGTATCTAACCACGGGCTGTACCTCTCCTGTGAGTGTTTAATGGAATTTAGATTGCTTTTGTGGGAGGTGAGTGCTGAAGTCAGGAGTTGTATTCTGAACAAGTCTCCAGTGTTGTCCATATTTCAGTGCACAATCTGACAAGGGTAATGTGGATGCTCAGTGAGGTGGAATAACTTTTAATGTAATTGTGACAGAGAAAGTTGTGTCAGGCATTGGGTAAGATCACTCTTTCCCCCTGTCTTAGATTAGTCTATATGTCAGCTGAGACCACCTGTGTGTTCCAGGAAATTCCAACTTGGTGTACGCCATCATCCGCAAGCGCAATGTGTTCCACCAGCTGGCCAATCTCCCGACAGACCCTGCTGCTATCCAGAAAGCCCTGCAGAAGAAGAAAAAGTCGACTGAGCCCATTTCACGGACAAACTCACAGGAGGGAGTGTCCATGGAAGGGTCTCGACCTGCAGCCCCTGCAGAGCCTGGCACATTGAAAACCAGTCTCATCGCAACACCAGGTACAGTCTGACTGCAACACCAGGTATAGTGTGATTACAAATCCATGTACAGTCTGATTGCAACACCAGGTACAGTCTGATTGCAACACCAGGTACAGTCTGATTGCAACACCGGGTACAGTCTGATTGCAACACCAGGTACAGTCTGATTGCAACGCCAGGTACAGTTTGATTGCAACACCAGGTACAGTCTGATTGCAACACCAGGTACAGTCTGATTGCGACACCAGGTACAGTCTGATTGCAACGCCAGGTACAGTCTGATTGCAACGCCAGGTACAGTCTGACTGCAACACCAGGTATAGTGTGATTGCAACACCAGGTACAGTCTGATTGCAACACCAGGTACAGTCTGATTGCAACACCAGGTACAGTCTGATTGCAACGCCAGGTACAGTCTGATTGCAACACCAGGTACAGTCTGATTGCACCAGGTACAGTCTGATTGCAACACCAGGTACAGTCTGATTGCAACACCAGGTACAGTCTGATTGCAACACCAGGTACAGTCTGATTGCAACGCCAGGTACAGTCTGATTGCAACACCAGGTACAGTCTGATTGCACCAGGTACAGTCTGATTGCAACGCCAGGTACAGTCTGATTGCAACACCAGGTACAGTCTGATTGCAACACCAAGTACAGTCTGATTGCCATGCCAGGTACAGTCTGATTGCAACACCAAGTACAGTCTGATTGCAACGCCAGGTACAGTCTGATTGCAACGCCAGGTACAGTCTGATTGCAACACTAGGTGTAGTTTGATTGCAACACCAAGTACAGTCTGATTGCAACACCAGGTACAGTCTGATTGCAACGCCAGATACAGTCTGATTGCAACACCAGGTACAGTCTGATTGCAACGCCAGGTACAGTCTGATTGCAACACTAGGTGTAGTATGATTGCACTAAGTACAGTCTGATTGCAACACTAGGTGTAGTATGATTGCAACCCACTACCCTCTGTGTAAAAAAACTTGCCTCATACAACTCCTCTAAACTTGCCCCTCGCACCTTAAACCTATGCCCCCCCAGCAATTGACCCCTCTACCCTGGGAAAAAGCCTCATGACTAGCCACTCTATCTATGCCCC